>NC_052664.1:13343636-13643895 GCF_016802725.1 Solenopsis invicta | reverse complement strand
TTTTTTTTGTGAATATCCTTAATATCTCTGTGTTTTTATAGCCCCCAGAAGAGTTCTAACTTTTATCATATTAGATCGAATCGCTAAAGTGCAAGACGAAAGAGTTATATCAGTCAAAGTTCGAAACTTTTGAGTAAAATTGGTTTTTTTCCGAATTACTCCAATATCTCTGTGCTCTGATAGCCCACAGAAGAGTTGTAACTTTCATCACGTAGTATAGAATTGTTGAAGTGAAAAAGGGAAGACTTATATCAGTCAAATTGCGAAATTTTTGAGTAAAATTTTTTTTGCGAATTTCCTTAATATCTCTGTGTTTTTATAGCCCCCAGAAGAGTTCTAACTTTTATCATAATAGATCGAATCGCTAAAGTGCAAGACGAAAGAGTTATATCAGTCAAAGTTCGAAATTTTTGAGTAAAATTGGTTTTTTTCCGAATTTCTCCAATATCTCTGTGTTCTGATAGCCCACAGAAGAGTTGTAACTTTTATCACGATGTATCGAATTGTTGAAGTGAAAAAGGGAAGACTTATATCAGTCAAATTGCGAAATTTTTGAGTAAAATTTTTTTGCGAATTTCCTTAATATCTCTGTGTTTTTATAGCCCCCAGAAGAGTTCTAACTTTTATCATATTAGATCGAATCGCTAAAGTGCAAGACGAAAGAGTTATATCAGTCAAAGTTCGAAATTTTTGATTAAAATTCGTTTTTTTCCGAATTTCTACAATATCTCTGTGTTCTGATAGCCCACAGAAGAGTTGTAACTTTTATCACGATGTATCGAATTGTTGAAGTGAAAAAGGGAAGACTTATATCAGTCAAATTGCGAAATTTTTGAGTAAAATTTTTTTGCGAATTTCCTTAATATCTCTGTGTTTTTATAGCCCCCAGAAGAGTACTAACTTTTATCATAATAGATCGAATCGCTAAAGTGCAAGACGAAAGAGTTATATCAGTCAAAGTTCGAAATTTTTGAGTAAAATTGGTTTTTTTCCGAATTTCTCCAATATCTCTGTGTTCTGATAGCCCACAGAAGAGTTGTAACTTTTATCACGATGTATCGAATTGTTGAAGTGAAAAAGGGAAGACTTATATCAGTCAAATTGCGAAATTTTTGAGTAAAATTTTTTTTGCGAATTTCCTTAATATCTCTGTGTTTTTATAGCCCCCAGAAGAGTTCTAACTTTTATCATAATAGATCGAATCGCTAAAGTGCAAGACGAAAGAGTTATATCAGTCAAAGTTCGAAATTTTTGATTAAAATTCGTTTTTTTCCGAATTTCTCCAATATCTCTGTGTTCTGATAGCCCACAGAAGAGTTGTAACTTTTATCACGATGTATCGAATTGTTGAAGTGAAAAAGGGAAGACTTATATCAGTCAAATTGCGAAATTTTTGAGTAAAATTTTTTTGCGAATTTCCTTAATATCTCTGTGTTTTTATAGACCCTAGAAGAGTTCTAACTTTTATCATAATAGATCGAATCGCTAAAGTGCAAGACGAAAGAGTTATAACAGTCAAAGTTCGAAATTTTTGAGTAAAATTGGTTTTTTTCCGAATTTCTCCAATATTTCTGTGTTCTGATAGCCCACAGAAGAGTTGTAACTTTTATCACGATGTATCGAATTGTTGAAGTGAAAAAGGGAAGACTTATATCAGTCAAATTGCGAAATTTTTGAGTAAAATTTTTTTTGTGAATATCCTTAATATCTCTGTGTTTTTATAGCCCCCAGAAGAGTTCTAACTTTTATCATATTAGATCGAATCGCTAAAGTGCAAGACGAAAGAGTTATATCAGTCAAAGTTCGAAATTTTTGAGTAAAATTGGTTTTTTTCCGAATTACTCCAATATCTCTGTGCTCTGATAGCCCACAGAAGAGTTGTAACTTTCATCACGTAGTATAGAATTGTTGAAGTGAAAAAGGGAAGACTTATATCAGTCAAATTGCGAAATTTTTGAGTAAAATTTTTTTGCGAATTTCCTTAATATCTCTGTGTTTTTATAGCCCCCAGAAGAGTACTAACTTTTATCATAATAGATCGAATCGCTAAAGTGCAAGACGAAACAGTTATATCAGTCAAAGTTCGAAATTTTTGAGTAAAATTGGTTTTTTTCCGAATTTCTCCAATATTTCTGTGTTCTGATAGCCCACAGAAGAGTTGTAACTTTTATCACGATGTATCGAATTGTTGAAGTGAAAAAGGGAAGACTTATATCAGTCAAATTGCGAAATTTTTGAGTAAAATTTTTTTTGTGAATATCCTTAATATCTCTGTGTTTTTATAGCCCCCAGAAGAGTTCTAACTTTTATCATATTAGATCGAATCGCTAAAGTGCAAGACGAAAGAGTTATATCAGTCAAAGTTCGAAATTTTTGATTAAAATTGGTTTTTTTCCGAATTTCTACAATATCTCTGTGTTCTGATAGCCCACAGAAGAGTTGTAACTTTTATCACGATGTATCGAATTGTTGAAGTGAAAAAGGGAAGACTTATATCAGTCAAATTGCGAAATTTTTGAGTAAAATTTTTTTTGCGAATTTCCTTAATATCTCTGTGTTTTTATAGCCCCCAGAAGAGTTCTAACTTTTATCATATTAGATCGAATCGCTAAAGTGCAAGACGAAAGTGTTATATCAGTCAAAGTTCGAAATTTTTGAGTAAAATTGGTTTTTTTCCGAATTTCTCCAATATCTCTGTGTTCTGATAGCCCACAGAAGAGTTGTAACTTTTATCACGATGTATCGAATTGTTGAAGTGAAAAAGGGAAGACTTATATCAGTCAAATTGCGAAATTTTTGAGTAAAATTTTTTTGCGAATTTCCTTAATATCTCTGTGTTTTTATAGACCCCAGAAGAGTTCTAACTTTTATCATAATAGATCGAATCGCTAAAGTGCAAGACGAAAGAGTTATATCAGTCAAAGTTCGAAATTTTTGATTAAAATTGTTTTTTTTCCTAATTTCTCCAATATCTCTGTGTTCTGATAGCCCACAGAAGAGTTGTAACTTTTATCACGATGTATCGAATTGTTGAAGTGAAAAAGGGAAGACTTATATCAGTCAAATTGCGAAATTTTTGAGTAAAATTTTTTTGCGAATTTCCTTAATATCTCTGTGTTTTTATAGACCCTAGAAGAGTTCTAACTTTTATCATAATAGATCGAATCGCTAAAGTGCAAGACGAAAGAGTTATAACAGTCAAAGTTCGAAATTTTTGAGTAAAATTGGTTTTTTTCCGAATTTCTCCAATATTTCTGTGTTCTGATAGCCCACAGAAGAGTTGTAACTTTTATCACGATGTATCGAATTGTTGAAGTGAAAAAGGGAAGACTTATATCAGTCAAATTGCGAAATTTTTGAGTAAAATTTTTTTTGTGAATATCCTTAATATCTCTGTGTTTTTATAGCCCCCAGAAGAGTTCTAACTTTTATCATATTAGATCGAATCGCTAAAGTGCAAGACGAAAGAGTTATATCAGTCAAAGTTCGAAACTTTTGAGTAAAATTGGTTTTTTTCCGAATTACTCCAATATCTCTGTGCTTTGATAGCCCACAGAAGAGTTGTAACTTTCATCACGTAGTATAGAATTGTTGAAGTGCAAAAGGGAAGACTTATATCAGTCAAATTGCGAAATTTTTGAGTAAAATTTTTTTTGCGAATTTCCTTAATATCTCTGTGTTTTTATAGCCCCCAGAAGAGTACTAACTTTTATCATAATAGATCGAATCGCTAAAGTGCAAGACGAAAGATTTATATCAGTCAAAGTTCGAAATTTTTGAGTAAAATTGGTTTTTTTCCGAATTTCTCCAATATCTCTGTGTTCTGATAGCCCACAGAAGAGTTGTAACGTTTATCACGATGTATCGAATTGTTGAAGTGAAAAAGAGAAGACTTATATCAGTCAAATTGCGAAATTTTTGAGTAAAATTTTTTTTGCGAATTTCCTTAATATTTCTGTGTTTTTATAGCCCCCAGAAGAGTTCTAACTTTTATCATAATAGATCGAATCGCTAAAGTGCAAGACGAAAGAGTTATATCAGTCAAAGTTCGAAATTTTTGAGTAAAATTGGTTTTTTTCCGAATTTCTCCAATATCTCTGTGTTCTGATAGCCCACAGAAGAGTTGTAACTTTTATCACGATGTATCGAATTGTTGAAGTGAAAAAGGGAAGACTTATAACAGTCAAATTGCGAAATTTTTGAGTATAACTTTTTTGTGAATTTCCTTAATATCTCTGTGTTTTTATAGACCCTAGAAGAGTTCTAACTTTTATCATAATAGATCGAATCGCTAAAGTGCAAGACGAAAGGGTTATAACAGTCAAAGTTCGAAATTTTTGAGTAAAATTGGTTTTTTTCCGAATTTCTCCAATATTTCTGTGTTCTGATAGCCCACAGAAGAGTTGTAACTTTTATCACGATGTATCGAATTGTTGAAGTGAAAAAGGGAAGACTTATATCAGTCAAATTGCGAAATTTTTGAGTAAAATTTTTTTTGTGAATATCCTTAATATCTCTGTGTTTTTATAGCCCCCAGAAGAGTTCTAACTTTTATCATATTAGATCGAATCGCTAAAGTGCAAGACGAAAGAGTTATATCAGTCAAAGTTCGAAACTTTTGAGTAAAATTGGTTTTTTTCCGAATTACTCCAATATCTCTGTGCTCTGATAGCCCACAGAAGAGTTGTAACTTTCATCACGTAGTATAGAATTGTTGAAGTGAAAAAGGGAAGACTTATATCAGTCAAATTGCGAAATTTTTGAGTAAAATTTTTTTTGCGAATTTCCTTAATATCTCTGTGTTTTTATAGCCCCCAGAAGAGTACTAACTTTTATCATAATAGATCGAATCGCTAAAGTGCAAGACGAAACAGTTATATCAGTCAAAGTTCGAAATTTTTGAGTAAAATTGGTTTTTTTCCGAATTTCTCCAATATTTCTGTGTTCTGATAGCCCACAGAAGAGTTGTAACTTTTATCACGATGTATCGAATTGTTGAAGTGAAAAAGGGAAGACTTATATCAGTCAAATTGCGAAATTTTTGAGTAAAATTTTTTTTGTGAATATCCTTAATATCTCTGTGTTTTTATAGCCCCCAGAAGAGTTCTAACTTTTATCATATTAGATCGAATCGCTAAAGTGCAAGACGAAAGAGTTATATCAGTCAAAGTTCGAAATTTTTGATTAAAATTGGTTTTTTTCCGAATTTCTACAATATCTCTGTGTTCTGATAGCCCACAGAAGAGTTGTAACTTTTATCACGATGTATCGAATTGTTGAAGTGAAAAAGGGAAGACTTATATCAGTCAAATTGCGAAATTTTTGAGTAAAATTTTTTTGCGAATTTCCTTAATATCTCTGTGTTTTTATAGCCCCCAGAAGAGTTCTAACTTTTATCATAATAGATCGAATCGCTAAAGTGCAAGACGAAAGAGTTATATCAGTCAAAGTTCGAAATTTTTGAGTAAAATTGGTTTTTTTCCGAATTTCTCCAATATCTCTGTGTTCTGATAGCCCACAGAAGAGTTGTAACTTTTATCACGATGTATCGAATTGTTGAAGTGAAAAAGGGAAGACTTATATCAGTCAAATTGCGAAATTTTTGAGTAAAATTTTTTTTGCGAATTTCCTTAATATCTCTGTGTTTTTATAGCCCCCAGAAGAGTTCTAACTTTTATCATATTAGATCGAATCGCTAAAGTGCAAGACGAAAGAGTTATATCAGTCAAAGTTCGAAATTTTTGATTAAAATTCGTTTTTTTCCGAATTTCTACAATATCTCTGTGTTCTGATAGCCCACAGAAGAGTTGTAACTTTTATCACGATGTATCGAATTGTTGAAGTGAAAAAGGAAGACTTATATCAGTCAAATTGCGAAATTTTTGAGTAAAATTTTTTTGCGAATTTCCTTAATATCTCAGTGTTTTTATAGCCCCCAGAAGAGTACTAACTTTTATCATAATAGATCGAATCGCTAAAGTGCAAGACGAAAGATTTATATCAGTCAAAGTTCGAAATTTTTGAGTAAAATTGGTTTTTTTCCGTATTTCTCCAATATCTCTGTGTTCTGATAGCCCACAGAAGAGTTGTAACCTTTATCACGATGTATCGAATTGTTGAAGTGAAAAAGGGAAGACTTATATCAGTCAAATTGCGAAATTTTTGAGTAAAATTTTTTTTGCGAATTTCCTTAATATCTCTGTGTTTTTATAGCCCCCAGAAGAGTTCTAACTTTTATCATATTAGATCGAATCGCTAAAGTGCAAGACGAAAGAGTTATATCAGTCAAAGTTCGAAATTTTTGATTAAAATTCGTTTTTTTCCGAATTTCTACAATATCTCTGTGTTCTGATAGCCCACAGAAGAGTTGTAACTTTTATCACGATGTATCGAATTGTTGAAGTGAAAAAGGGAAGACTTATATCAGTCAAATTGCGAAATTTTTGAGTAAAATTTTTTTGCGAATTTCCTTAATATCTCTGTGTTTTTATAGCCCCCAGAAGAGTACTAACTTTTATCATAATAGATCGAATCGCTAAAGTGCAAGACGAAAGATTTATATCAGTCAAAGTTCGAAATTTTTGAGTAAAATTGGTTTTTTTCCGAATTTCTCCAATATCTCTGTGCTCTGATAGCCCACAGAAGAGTTGTAACTTTTATTACGATGTATCGAATTGTTGAAGTGAAAAAGGGAAGACTTATATCAGTCAAATTGCGAAATTTTTGAGTAAAATTTTTTTTGCGAATTTCCTTAATATCTCTGTGTTTTTATAGCCCCCAGAAGAGTTCTAACTTTTATCATATTAGATCGAATCGCTAAAGTGCAAGACGAAAGAGTTATATCAGTCAAAGTTCGAAATTTTTGATTAAAATTCGTTTTTTTCCGAATTTCTACAATATCTATGTGTACTGATAGCCCACAGAAGAGTTGCAACTTTTATCACGATGTATCGAATTGTTGAAGTGAAAAAGGGAAGACTTATATCAGTCAAATTGCGAAATTTTTGAGTAAAATTTTTTTGCGAATTTCCTTAATATCTCTGTGTTTTTATAGACCCCAGAAGAGTTCTAACTTTTATCATAATAGATCGAATCGCTAAAGTGCAAGACGAAAGAGTTATATCAGTCAAAGTTCGAAATTTTTGATTAAAATTCGTTTTTTTCCGAATTTCTACAATATCTCTGTGTTCTGATAGCCCACAGAAGAGTTGTAACTTTTATCACGATGTATCGAATTGTTGAAGTGAAAAAGGGAAGACTTATATCAGTCAAATTGCGAAATTTTTGAGTAAAATTTTTTTGCGAATTTCCTTAATATCTCTGTGTTTTTATAGACCCTAGAAGAGTTCTAACTTTTATCATAATAGATCGAATCGCTAAAGTGCAAGACGAAAGAGTTATAACAGTCAAAGTTCGAAATTTTTGAGTAAAATTGGTTTTTTTCCGAATTTCTCCAATATTTCTGTGTTCTGATAGCCCACAGAAGAGTTGTAACTTTTATCACGATGTATCGAATTGTTGAAGTGAAAAAGGGAAGACTTATATCAGTCAAATTGCGAAATTTTTGAGTAAAATTTTTTTTGCGAATTTCCTTAATATCTCTGTGTTTTTATAGCCCCCAGAAGAGTTCTAACTTTTATCATATTAGATCGAATCGCTAAAGTGCAAGACGAAAGAGTTATATCAGTCAAAGTTCGAAATTTTTGAGTAAAATTGGTTTTTTTCCGAATTTCTCCAATATCTCTGTGCTCTGATAGCCCACAGAAGAGTTGTAACTTTCATCACGTAGTATAGAATTGTTGAAGTGAAAAAGGGAAGACTTATATCAGTCAAATTGCGAAATTTTTGAGTAAAATTTTTTTTGCGAATTTCCTTAATATCTCTGTGTTTTTATAGCCCCCAGAAGAGTACTAACTTTTATCATAATAGATCGAATCGCTAAAGTGCAAGACGAAAGAGTTATATCAGTCAAAGTTCGAAATTTTTGAGTAAAATTGGTTTTTTTCCGAATTTCTCCAATATCTCTGTGTTCTGATAGCCCACAGAAGAGTTGTAACTTTTATCACGATGTATCGAATTGTTGAAGTGAAAAAGGGAAGACTTATATCAGTCAAATTGCGAAATTTTTGAGTAAAATTTTTTTTGCGAATTTCCTTAATATCTCTGTGTTTTTATAGCCCCCAGAAGAGTTCTAACTTTTATCATATTAGATCGAATCGCTAAAGTGCAAGACGAAAGAGTTATATCAGTCAAAGTTCGAAATTTTTGATTAAAATTGGTTTTTTTCCGAATTTCTACAATATCTCTGTGTTCTGATAGCCCACAGAAGAGTTGTAACTTTTATCACGATGTATCGAATTGTTGAAGTGAAAAAGGGAAGACTTATATCAGTCAAATTGCGAAATTTTTGAGTAAAATTTTTTTGCGAATTTCCTTAATATCTCTGTGTTTTTATAGCCCCCAGAAGAGTACTAACTTTTATCATAATAGATCGAATCGCTAAAGTGCAAGACGAAAGATTTATATCAGTCAAAGTTCGAAATTTTTGAGTAAAATTGGTTTTTTTCCGAATTTCTCCAATATCTCTGTGTTCTGATAGCCCACAGAAGAGTTGTAACTTTTATCACGATGTATCGAATTGTTGAAGTGAAAAAGGGAAGACTTATATCAGTCAAATTGCGAAATTTTTGAGTAAAATTTTTTTGCGAATTTCCTTAATATCTCTGTGTTTTTATAGCCCCCAGAAGAGTTCTAACTTTTATCATAATAGATCGAATCGCTAAAGTGCAAGACGAAAGAGTTATATCAGTCAAAGTTCGAAATTTTTGATTAAAATTGGTTTTTTTCCGAATTTCTACAATATCTCTGTGTTCTGATAGCCCACAGAAGAGTTGTAACTTTTATCACGATGTATCGAATTGTTGAAGTGAAAAAGGGAAGACTTATATCAGTCAAATTGCGAAATTTTTGAGTAAAATTTTTTTGCGAATTTCCTTAATATCTCTGTGTTTTTATAGACCCCAGAAGAGTTCTAACTTTTATCATAATAGATCGAATCGCTAAAGTGCAAGACGAAAGAGTTATAACAGTCAAAGTTCGAAATTTTTGAGTAAAATTGGTTTTTTTCCGAATTTCTCCAATATTTCTGTGTTCTGATAGCCCACAGAAGAGTTGTAACTTTTATCACGATGTATCGAATTGTTGAAGTGAAAAAGGGAAGACTTATATCAGTCAAATTGCGAAATTTTTGAGTAAAATTTTTTTTGTGAATATCCTTAATATCTCTGTGTTTTTATAGCCCCCAGAAGAGTTCTAACTTTTATCATATTAGATCGAATCGCTAAAGTGCAAGACGAAAGAGTTATATCAGTCAAAGTTCGAAATTTTGGAGTAAAATTGGTTTTTTTCCGAATTACTCCAATATCTCTGTGCTCTGATAGCCCACAGAAGAGTTGTAACTTTCATCACGTAGTATAGAATTGTTGAAGTGCAAAAGGGAAGACTTATATCAGTCAAATTGCGAAATTTTTGAGTAAAATTTTTTTTGCGAATTTCCTTAATATCTCTGTGTTTTTATAGCCCCCAGAAGAGTACTAACTTTTATCATAATAGATCGAATCGCTAAAGTGCAAGACGAAACAGTTATATCAGTCAAAGTTCGAAATTTTTGAGTAAAATTGGTTTTTTTCCGAATTTCTCCAATATTTCTGTGTTCTGATAGCCCACAGAAGAGTTGTAACTTTTATCACGATGTATCGAATTGTTGAAGTGAAAAAGGGAAGACTTATATCAGTCAAATTGCGAAATTTTTGAGTAAAATTTTTTTTGCGAATTTCCTTAATATCTCTGTGTTTTTATAGCCCCCAGAAGAGTTCTAACTTTTATCATATTAGATCGAATCGCTAAAGTGCAAGACGAAAGAGTTATATCAGTCAAAGTTCGAAATTTTTGATTAAAATTGGTTTTTTTCCGAATTTCTACAATATCTCTGTGTTCTGATAGCCCACAGAAGAGTTGTAACTTTTATCACGATGTATCGAATTGTTGAAGTGAAAAAGGGAAGACTTATATCAGTCAAATTGCGAAATTTTTGAGTAAAATTTTTTTTGCGAATTTCCTTAATATCTCTCTGTTTTTATAGCCCCCAGAAGAGTATTAACTTTTATCATAATAGATCGAATCGCTAAAGTGCAAGACGAAAGAGTTATATCAGTCAAAGTTCGAAATTATTGAGTAAAATTGGTTTTTTTCCGAATTTCTCCAATATCTCTGTGTTCTGATAGCCCACAGAAGAGTTGTAACTTTTATCACGATGTATCGAATTGTTGAAGTGAAAAAGGGAAGACTTATATCAGTCAAATTGCGAAATTTTTGAGTAAAATTTTTTTTGCGAATTTCCTTAATATCTCTGTGTTTTTATAGCCCCCAGAAGAGTTCTAACTTTTATCATAATAGATCGAATCGCTAAAGTGCAAGACGAAAGAGTTATATCAGTCAAAGTTCGAAATTTTTGAGTAAAATTGGTTTTTTTCCGAATTTCTCCAATATCTCTGTGTTCTGATAGCCCACAGAAGAGTTGTAACTTTTATCACGATGTATCGAATTGTTGAAGTGAAAAAGGGAAGACTTATATCAGTCAAATTGCGAAATTTTTGAGTAAAATTTTTTTTGCGAATTTCCTTAATATCTCTGTGTTTTTATAGCCCCCAGAAGAATTCTAACTTTTATCATTTTAGATCGAATCGCTAAAGTGCAAGGCGAAAGAGTTATATCAGTCAAAGTTCGAAATTTTTGAGTAAAATTGGTTTTTTTCCGAATTTCTCCAATATCTCTGTGTTCTGATAGCCCACAGAAGAGTTGTAACTTTTATCACGATGTATCGAATTGTTGAAGTGAAAAAGGGAAGACTTATATCAGTCAAATTGCGAAATTTTTGAGTAAAATTTTTTTGCGAATTTCCTTAATATCTCTGTGTTTTTATAGCCCCCAGAAGAGTACTAACTTTTATCATAATAGATCGAATCGCTAAAGTGCAAGACGAAAGAGTTATATCAGTCAAAGTTCGAAATTTTTGAGTAAAATTGGTTTTTTTCCGAATTTCTCCAATATCTCTGTGTTCTGATAGCCCACAGAAGAGTTGTAACTTTTATCACGATGTATCGAATTGTTGAAGTGAAAAAGGGAAGACTTATATCAGTCAAATTGCGAAATTTTTGAGTAAAATTTTTTTTGCGAATTTCCTTAATATCTCTGTGTTTTTATAGCCCCCAGAAGAGTACTAACTTTTATCATAATAGATCGAATCGCTAAAGTGCAAGACGAAACAGTTATATCAGTCAAAGTTCGAAATTTTTGAGTAAAATTGGTTTTTTTCCGAATTTCTCCAATATCTCTGTGTTCTGATAGCCCACAGAAGAGTTGTAACTTTTATCACGATGTATCGAATTGTTGAAGTGAAAAAGGGAAGACTTATATCAGTCAAATTGCGAAATTTTTGAGTAAAATTTTTTTTGCGAATTTCCTTAATATCTCTGTGTTTTTATAGCCCCCAGAAGAGTACTAACTTTTATCATAATAGATCGAATCGCTAAAGTGCAAGACGAAAGAGTTATATCAGTCAAAGTTCGAAATTTTTGAGTAAAATTGGTTTTTTTCCGAATTTCTCCAATATCTCTGTGTTCTGATAGCCCACAGAAGAGTTGTAACTTTTATCACGATGTATCGAATTGTTGAAGTGAAAAAGGGAAGACTTATATCAGTCAAATTGCGAAATTTTTGAGTAAAATTTTTTTTGCGAATTTCCTTAATATCTCTGTGTTTTTATAGCCCCCAGAAGAGTTCTAACTTTTATCATAATAGATCGAATCGCTAAAGTGCAAGACGAAAGAGTTATATCAGTCAAAGTTCGAAATTTTTGAGTAAAATTGGTTTTTTTCCGAATTTCTCCAATATCTCTGTGTTCTGATAGCCCACAGAAGAGTTGTAACTTTTATCACGATGTATCGAATTGTTGAAGTGAAAAAGGGAAGACTTATATCAGTCAAATTGCGAAATTTTTGAGTAAAATTTTTTTTGCGAATTTCCTTAATATCTCTGTGTTTTTATAGCCCCCAGAAGAGTTCTAACTTTTATCATAATAGATCGAATCGCTAAAGTGCAAGACGAAAGAGTTATATCAGTCAAAGTTCGAAATTTTTGAGTAAAATTGGTTTTTTTCCGAATTTCTCCAATATCTCTGTGTTCTGATAGCCCACAGAAGAGTTGTAACTTTTATCACGATGTATCGAATTGTTGAAGTGAAAAAGGGAAGACTTATATCAGTCAAATTGCGAAATTTTTGAGTAAAATTTTTTTTGCGAATTTCCTTAATATCTCTGTGTTTTTATAGCCCCCAGAAGAGTTCTAACTTTTATCATATTAGATCGAATCGCTAAAGTGCAAGACGAAAGAGTTATATCAGTCAAAGTTCGAAATTTTTGAGTAAAATTGGTTTTTTTCCGAATTTCTCCAATATCTCTGTGTTCTGATAGCCCACAGAAGAGTTGTAACTTTTATCACGATGTATCGAATTGTTGAAGTGAAAAAGGGAAGACTTATATCAGTCAAATTGCGAAATTTTTGAGTAAAATTTTTTTGCGAATTTCCTTAATATCTCTGTGTTTTTATAGCCCCCAGAAGAGTTCTAACTTTTATCATAATAGATCGAATCGCTAAAGTGCAAGACGAAAGAGTTATATCAGTCAAAGTTCGAAATTTTTGAGTAAAATTGGTTTTTTTCCGAATTTCTCCAATATCTCTGTGTTCTGATAGCCCACAGAAGAGTTGTAACTTTTATCACGATGTATCGAATTGTTGAAGTGAAAAAGGGAAGACTTATATCAGTCAAATTGCGAAATTTTTGAGTAAAATTTTTTTGCGAATTTCCTTAATATCTCTGTGTTTTTATAGCCCCCAGAAGAGTATTAACTTTTATCATAATAGATCGAATCGCTAAAGTGCAAGACGAAAGAGTTATATCAGTCAAAGTACGAAATTTTTGAGTAAAATTGGTTTTTTTCCTAATTTCTCCAATATCTCTGTGTTCTGATAGCCCACAGAAGAGTTGTAACTTTTATCACGATGTATCGAATTGTTGAAGTGAAAAAGGGAAGACTTATATCAGTCAAATTGCGAAATTTTTGAGTAAAATTTTTTTTGCGAATTTCCTTAATATCTCTGTGTTTTTATAGCCCCCAGAAGAGTTCTAACTTTTATCATAATAGATCGAATCGCTAAAGTGCAAGACGAAAGAGTTATATCAGTCAAAGTTCGAAATTTTTGAGTAAAATTGGTTTTTTTCCGAATTTCTCCAATATCTCTGTGTTCTGATAGCCCACAGAAGAGTTGTAACTTTTATCACGATGTATCGAATTGTTGAAGTGAAAAAGGGAAGACATATATCAGTCAAATTGCGAAATTTTTGAGTAAAATTTTTTTGCGAATTTCGTTAATATCTCTGTGTTTTTATAGCCCCCAGAAGAGTTCTAACTTTTATCATAATAGATCGAATCGCTAAAGTGCAAGACGAAAGAGTTATATCAGTCAAAGTTCGAAATTTTTGAGTTAAATTGGTTTTTTTCCGAATTTCTCCAATATCTCTGTGTTCGGATAGCCCACAGAAGAGTTGTAACTTTTATCACGATGTATCGAATTGTTGAAGTGAAAAAGGGAAGACTTATATCAGTCAAATTGCGAAATTTTTGAGTAAAATTTTTTTCTCGAATTTCCTTAATATCTCTGTGTTTTTATAGGCCACAGAAGAGTACTAACTTTTATCATAAGAGATCGAATCGCTAAAGTGCAAGACGAAAGAGTTATATCAGTAAAGTTCGAAATTTTTGAGTAAAATTGGTTTTTTTCCGAATTTCTCCAATATCTCTGTGTTCTGATAGCCCACAGAAGAGTTGTAACTTTTATCACGATGTATCGAATTGTTGAAGTGAAAAAGGGAACACTTATATCAGTCAAATTGCGAAATTGTTGAGTAAAATTTTTTTTGCGAATTTCCTTAATATCTCTGTGTTTTTATAGCCCCCAGAAGAGTTCTAACTTTTATCATAATAGATCGAATCGCTAAAGTGCAAGACGATAGAGTTATATCAGTCAAAGTTTGAAATTTTTGAGTAAAATTGGTTTTTTTCCGAATTTCTCCAATATCTCTGTGTTCTGATAGCCCACAGAAGAGTTGTAACTTTTATCACGATGTATCGAATTGTTGAAGTGAAAAAGGGAAGACTTATATCAGTCAAATTGCGAAATTTTTGAGTAAAATTTTTTTTGCGAATTTCCTTAATATCTCTGTGTTTTTATAGACCCCAGAAGAGTTCTAACTTTTATCATAATAGATCGAATCGCTAAAGTGCAAGACGAAAGAGTTATATCAGTCAAAGTTCGAAATTTTTGAGTAAAATTGGTTTTTTTCCGAATTTCTCCAATATCTCTGTGTTCTGATAGCCCACAGAAGAGTTGTAACTTTTATCACGATGTATCGAATTGTTGAAGTGAAAAAGGGAAGACTTATATCAGTCAAATTGCGAAATATTTGAGTAAAATTTTTTTGCGAATTTCCTTAATATCTCTGTGTTTTTATAGCCCCCAGAAGAGTTATAACTTTTATCATATTAGATCGAATCGCTAAAGTGCAAGACGAAAGAGTTATATCAGTCAAAGTTCGAAATTTTTGATTAAAATTGGTTTTTTTCCGAATTTCTACAATATCTCTGTGTTCTGATAGCCCACAGAAGAGTTGTAACTTTTATCACGATGTATCGAATTGTTGAAGTGAAAAAGGGAAGACTTATATCAGTCAAATTGCGAAATTTTTGAGTAAAATTTTTTTTGCGAATTTCCTTAATATCTCTGTGTTTTTATAGCCCCCATAAGAGTACTAACTTTTATCATAATAGATCGAATCGCTAAAGTTCAAGACGAAAGAGTTATATCAGTCAAAGTTCGAAATTTTTGAGTAAAATTGGTTTTTTTCCGAATTTCTCCAATATCTCTGTGTTCTGATAGCCCACAGAAGAGTTGTAACTTTTATCACGATGTATCGAATTGTTGAAGTGAAAAAGGGAAGACTTATATCAGTCAAATTGCGAAATTTTTGAGTAAAATTTTTTTGCGAATTTCCTTAATATCTCTGTGTTTTTATAGCCCCCAGAAGAGTACTAACTTTTATCATAATAGATCGAATCGCTAAAGTTCAAGACGAAAGAGTTATATCAGTCAAAGTTCGAAATTTTTGAGTAAAATTGGTTTTTTTCCGAATTTCTCCAATATCTCTGTGTTCTGATAGCCCACAGAAGAGTTGTAACTTTTATCACGATGTATCGAATTGTTGAAGTGAAAAAGGGAAGACTTATATCAGTCAAATTGCGAAATTTTTGAGTAAAATTTTTTTGCGAATTTCCTTAATATCTCTCTGTTTTTATAGCCCCCAGAAGAGTACTAACTTTTATCATAATAGATCGAATCGCTAAAGTGCAAGACGAAAGATTTATATCAGTCAAAGTTCGAAATTTTTGAGTAAAATTGGTTTTTTTCCGAATTTCTCCAATATCTCTGTGCTCTGATAGCCCACAGAAGAGTTGTAACTTTCATCACGATGTATCGAATTGTTGAAGTGAAAAAGGGAAGACTTATATCAGTCAAATTGCGAAATTTTTGAGTAAAATTTTTTTTGCGAATTTCCTTAATATCTCTGTGTTTTTATAGCCCCCAGAAGAGTACTAACTTTTATCATAATAGATCGAATCGCTAAAGTTCAAGACGAAAGAGTTATATCAGTCAAAGTTCGAAATTTTTGAGTAAAATTGGTTTTTTTCCGAATTTCTCCAATATCTCTGTGTTCTGATAGCCCACAGAAGAGTTGTAACTTTTATCACGATGTATCGAATTGTTGAAGTGAAAAAGGGAAGACTTATATCAGTCAAATTGCGAAATTTTTGAGTAAAATTTTTTTTGCGAATTTCCTTAATATCTCTCTGTTTTTATAGCCCCCAGAAGAGTATTAACTTTTATCATAATAGATCGAATCGCTAAAGTGCAAGACGAAAGAGTTATATCAGTCAAAGTACGAAATTTTTGAGTAAAATTGGTTTTTTTCCTAATTTCTCCAATATCTCTGTGTTCTGATAGCCCACAGAAGAGTTGTAACTTTTATCACGATGTATCGAATTGTTGAAGTGAAAAAGGGAAGACTTATATCAGTCAAATTGCGAAATTTTTGAGTAAAATTTTTTTGCGAATTTCCTTAATATCTCTGTGTTTTTATAGCCCCCAGAAGAGTTCTAACTTTTATCATAATAGATCGAATCGCTAAAGTGCAAGACGAAAGAGTTATATCAGTCAAAGTTCGAAATTTTTGAGTAAAATTGGTTTCTTTCCGAATTTCTACAATATCTCTGTGTTCTGATAGCCCACAGAACAGTTGTAACTTTTATCACGATGTATCGAATTGTTGAAGTGAAAAAGGGAAGACTTATATCAGTCAAATTGCGAAATTTTTGAGTAAAATTTTTTTGCGAATTTCCTTAATATCTCTGTGTTTTTATAGCCCCCAGAAGAGTTCTAACTTTTATCATAATAGATCGAATCGCTAAAGTGCAAGACGAAAGAGTTATATCAGTCAAAGTTCGAAATTTTTGAGTAAAATTGGTTTTTTTCCGAATTTCTCCAATATCTCTGTGTTCTGATAGCCCACAGAAGAGTTGTAACTTTTATCACGATGTATCGAATTGTTGAAGTGAAAAAGGGAAGACTTATATCAGTCAAATTGCGAAATTTTTGAGTAAAATTTTTTTGCGAATTTCCTTAATATCTCTGTGTTTTTATAGCCCGCAGAAGAGTACTAACTTTTATCATAATAGATCGAATCACTAAAGTGCAAGACGAAAGATTTATATCAGTCAAAGTTCGAAATTTTTGAGTAAAGATGGTTTTTTTCCGAATTTCTCCAATATCTCTGTGCTCTGATAGCCCACAGAAGAGTTGTAACTTTCATCACGACCTATGGAATTGTTGAAGTGAAAAAGGGAAGACTTATACCAGTCAAATTGCGAAATTTTTGAGTAAAATTTTTTTTGCGAATTTCCTTAATATCTCTGTGTTTTTATAGCCCCCAGAAGAGTACTAACTTTTATCATAATAGATCGAATCTCTAAAGTGCAAGACGAAACAGTTATATCAGTCAAAGTTCGAAATTTTTGAGTAAAATTGGTTTTTTTCCGAATTTCTCCAATATCTCTGTGTTCTGATAGCCCACAGAAGAGTTGTAACTTTTATCACGATGTATCGAATTGTTGAAGTGAAAAAGGGAAGACTTATATCAGTCAAATTGCGAAATTTTGGAGTAAAATTTTTTTTGCGAATTTCCTTAATATGTCTGTGTTTTTATAGCCCCCAGAAGAGTTCTAATTTTTATCAAAATAGATCGAATCGCTAAAGTGCAAGACGAAAGAGTTATATCAGTAAAGTTCGAAATTTTTGAGTAAAATTGGTTTTTTTCCTAATTTCTCCAATATCTCTGTGTTCTGATAGCCCACAGAAGAGTTGTAACTTTTATCACGATGTATCGAATTGTTGAAGTGAAAAAGGGAAGACTTATATCAGTCAAATTGCGAAATTTTTGAGTAAAATTTTTTTTGCGAATTTCCTTAATATCTCTGTGTTTTTATAGCCCCCAGAAGAGTTCTAACTTTTATCATATTAGATCGAATCGCTAAAGTGCAAGACGAAAGAGTTATATCAGTCAAAGTTCGAAATTTTTGATTAAAATTGGTTTTTTTCCGAATTTCTACAATATCTCTGTGTTCTGATAGCCCACAGAAGAGTTGTAACTTTTATCACGATGTACCGAATTGTTGAAGTGAAAAAGGGAAGACTTATATCAGTCAAATTGCGAAATTTTTGAGTAAAATTTTTTTTGCGAATTTCCTTAATATCTCTGTGTTTTGATAGCCCCCAGAAGAGTTCTATCTTTTATCATAATGGATCGAATCGCTAAAGTGAAAATCGAAAGACTTATATCAGTCAAAATCGAAATTTTAAGTAAAATTTTTTTTGTGAATTTCTCTTTTCGAAAATCGAAAGACTTATATCAGTCAATGTTCGAAATTTTTGAGTAATATTTTTTTTGCGATTTTCTCCAATATCTCTGTGTTTTGATAGCCCCCAGAAGAGTTCCAACTTTTATCATGATGGATCGAATCGCTAAAGTGAAAAACAGAAGACTTATATCAGTCAAAGTTCATAATCTTTGAGTAAAATTTTTTTGCGAATTTCTCCAATATCTCTGTGTTCTGATAGCCTCCAGAAGAGTTCTAACTTTTATCATGATGGATCGAATCGCTAAAATGAGAAACGAAAGACTTATATCAGTCAAAGTACGAAATATTTGAGTAAAATTTTTTTTGCGAATTTCTCCAATATTTCTGAGTTCTGATAGCCCCCAGAAGAGTTCCAACTTTTATCATGATGGATCGAATCGCTAAAGTGAAAAACGAAAGACTTATATCAGTCAAAGTTCGAAATTTTTGAGTAAATTTTTTGCCAGTTTCACGAATATTTCTGTGTTCTGATAGCCCCCAGAAGAATTCTAACTTATATCATGATGGATCGAATCGCTAAAGTGAAAATCGAAAGACTTATATCAGTCAAAGTTCGAAATTTTGAGTAAAATTTTTTTGTGAATTTCTCTTTTCGAAAATCGAAAGACTTTTTTTGATTATACGCTGAACGGTATTTTTGCTCGGAAAACTATTCGAGAAAAGGGATAGGGAAAGAGGGGGCGAAAGAAACAGAGGGGGGAAGAAAGGTTATGGTAACAGGACTGTACAAAGAGTGCGGAAGGCAAACAAAGCGATGGGAGAGAATCACATGTCTTTCACATTAAATGTATTTTATTAAGTAAATAACGACAGTAATAAACTCTTATTAAAATGATATGACAACTAAAGAGAATATAATGAATCAAAAAAAAGAGGTAGTAGTTAGCTGTGTTGGACGGTCTGTTGCACTCGGTGGGGGCAGGGATTTGTAGTTCCGGCAAGCCGCAGTGAGATCTTCGGATTGCACGGTTGTCGGAAGTTCGCCTCACTCTATCTCGTCGTCCGTGATCATCTTGACGCTGCTATAAGGGAGAGATTTGCAGTTTCTTGCAATAGGCTGAGAGCCCCAACCGACAGGCTAGCAGCCTCTAGATTTTTCTGTGCGTACGTAGTACGTGCGTGTCTCGAAGAGAGACAGAGAGAGAGAGAGAGGAAGCCACGATAGCAAATGTGCTA
The DNA here is from genome assembly GCF_016802725.1 of Solenopsis invicta. NCBI lineage: Eukaryota > Metazoa > Arthropoda > Insecta > Hymenoptera > Formicidae > Solenopsis > Solenopsis invicta. Next base: position 13,624,573 of record NC_052664.1, on the reverse strand, counting down.
ACAGCACCCGACTGTTTACTCGAGTTCTTACTTTCTCTAGATAACCGAGCCTCGGTCGTACATGTGTTAAAAGCACCCGACTGTATTAGAAACTCTAACTTGAACAATCGCGTAAAGCCGCTGCGCAGCAACTCACTCTTTTCAGCAGACCAGAAGCACGCGCGCCTCCGATCGTAGACGAAAAACCGAATGACGCCAGACGCTGCTGCCCTCGTGACAACAGCGCCACGCGCGCGTAGTAATACATAGCCCAAGAGATGCGCGTAGGGACGCTTGGCCCTAGCGCGCACCTTATTGCCATCCTGGTTACCTTCCGAAGGAGCGGTACTTTTTGAACATACCGCCCGCCTTCGTTAATGAGCATTAACGAATATGTCACAATGTGTCTTGCTCGATCGGAAGGGGACAAACTTTTGCAATGGGTCGTGTTAGGACTGAAGTTTGAGTTTGTATCGTGACAACTCGAGTATGACCGTCCTTACCCGGGTGTGTTTGGATAATGCGCCCCAATAGCCATTTTGAAGGCGGGTACCGATCATCAACTACCAGAACTAAAGTCCCTTTCTCGAGGGATTTATTCACTCTGTTCCATTTGTATACCGAAAGATAGCGTTGAAGACACTCCTTAGACCATTGTGACCAAAACGACTCAAGCTTCTGCCGAACTAGTTGCCATCGCGATAATCGACTTAACTTGACCGTGTCCAGGGAAGGTTCCGGAACAATAACTGGAGCACTACCCAGCAAGAAGTGCCCAGGTGTAAGTGCGTTTAGATCGTCAGGGTCGTCAGTGAGAGGGCACAAAGGCCTGGAGTTGAGAACGGATTCCACCTGTGAAAGTAGGGTAGTCATTTCTTCATAAGTTAGGAGAGTATCCCCTATAACTCTACGAAGGTGGTATTTGACCGATTTAACCCCCGCTTCCCACTTCCCTCCGAAGTGCGGAGCGGAAGGAGGGTTAAACTTCCACTGCGTCCCGTCATTTGCAAGTAGCGTGGCGAGTTTGGTTGACTCCTCCGTGGATTGCGAGAATAATCTTCGTAATTCCGCGTCTGCTCCTTTGAGCGTAGTGCCGCAATCGCTTGAAAGCGTGACGCAAATTCCTCTTCTTGACGTAAAACGCTTATACGCGGCGATGAAAGCCTCCGCAGTGTAATCCGTAACCAATTCTAAGTGCACTGCAGAAGTCGAGAAGCAGACAAATACCGCGATGTAAGATTTATACGTGCGTGCGTTCTTCCCTTTCCACGTTTTCGTCACGAATGGTCCTGCATAGTCAATGCCCGTATGTTCGAAAGGACGATTGGGCGAGACTCGGGTAGCGGGTAGTTGACCCATCAACTGCTTTGCCCTTGTCTGTCTGTAGCGGGCACACTTAACACATTTGATGATGAGAGATCGGACAGGAGCTCTTCCTCCTACAATCCAATACTCGCTTCGTAAAAGAGATAAAGTGATCTGTGTGCCTCCATGCAAGGTCCTCAAGTGAGCATCTCGAATAATGAGTGACGTCAAAGTTGATTCCCTTGGTAAGATTAGGGGATGCTTTTCATCTTGAGAAAGAGAAGAGAATTGAAGACGACCTCCGACTCGCAGAAGTCCCTTGGCATCTAGAAATGGTGTGAGACGGACAAGCGGACTTGACTTTGAAATAGGTCGCCCCTTGGAGAGCAGCTGTAGATCACCCTGAAATGAAGCCCTTTGGATTTCCTTGACCCAGTAGAATTTAGCGTCCACTAACTCTTGCGTAGTTAGAGGACCGAAAGTTGACATGGCGGTACACCTTTTGAAACGAGAGACTGCTCGTTGACAAGTGGCCGTAATTCGGTACAACTTCACAAGGCTGGAATATCGATTGATTAGATCCCATGGCGTATAATTCTTGGTGTTAACTGAAAGAACCTTCGTAGGTCTTTCTTCAAGGTTTTCTCGTATGGGCTTTTCCGTAGGGAGTCTTGGCCAGGCTGACGAAGGTTGGGAGAGCCATGAAGGCCCACACCACCAACTTGAAAGCTCCGACAGCTGTGAGGTTGTTAGACCTCGTGTAGCAAAATCGGCCGGGTTGTCCGTACCTGGCACAAACCTCCACTCGGCCTGAGGTATTGTTTCTTGGATGTGACAAACTCTGTTATAGACAAAATCCTTCCATCGAGAGGGATGGCTGTTCAGCCACGTATGTGTGATAGATGAGTCGGTCCACAGTATTATGCGTAGATTCTTCCATTCCAATACGTGTAACAGATGGGAGACCAGTTTGGTTAATAAGACTGCACCTGATAACTCTAATCGGGGGACTGTCAATCGCTTTAATGGAGCGACCTTGGTTTTCGAGGCCACAAATCTGATGTTTACTGCCTCTTCCTCGCACGATGTCCGTAGGTACACAACAGCTGCCATGGCTTGCTGTGACGCATCACAAAACCCATGAATCTCAACTTGGCGATCGTTAGAACACCCTATCCATCGTGGGAGCGTGAATTTTGGCGTATCCTGAAGAGATCCGATAAATGTAATCCATTTACTAGCAACGTGGTCTGGCAAAGGGTCATCCCAACCTAATTTTATCGTCCATAATTCTTGAATTAGGAGTTTGCCAGTAATGGTGATCGGAGATAGAAACCCTAGGGGGTCAAACAGTTTTGCTATAGTAGACAAGGTAGATCGTTTCGTGATCACACCTTCTGCTGGAAGAGTATATTTAAAAATAAAGGTATCTGTGGATGGTTGCCAGCCAAGTCCCAACGTGTAGACGACTAAGTTCTCCTTATGTTCTATGAATTTAGAGTTATTTTGTTTATCTGTGGAGACAGAAGAGAGCATGCTCGAATCATTGCTCACCCATTTTTGTAATTTGAAGCCGCCCGCCATGCACAGTTGATTTAATTGCCTTACAATTTCTTGAGCTTGTTCAAGAGTATCCGCACCTCCAAAGATGTCATCGACATACCTTCCTTTGCTTAACGACGGAACAGCAAGCGGGAACTTTGTCCCTTCATCTTCTGTCAACTGTTGCAAGGTACGCAGGGCTAAGAAAGGAGCACAAGCCAAGCCATACGTTACGGTAGTGAGGTGGTATGTGCGTAAATGACCTTCGTTGTCAATCCAGAGAATCCGTTGGAGATCCCAGTCATCCTTCTGTACGTTAACCTGCCTGAACATTTTCTCTATGTCCGTAGAAAACACATAGCGAAATAGTCTAAACCATATTAACACGTCGAACAGATCAGTTTGAAGTTTAGCTCCAGTGTGTAATAAGTCGTTAAGTGAATGTCCGGATGTTGTTGGACTCGATCCGTTAAAGACCACACGTAATCGCGTAGTAAGACTATGCTCCCTTAAAACTCCGTGATGAGGAAGATAGTAAGTTATCGGAGGGTCGGTCGTATCTTTCGGAACAATCTTCATGTGATTCAGTTTTTCGTACTCGTCGATGAAATCTGCATACAACCGCGAAAACTCGGAATTGGAAGAAAGTTTGCATGACAACTTCTTGATCAATCGAACGGCTTTGGCCTTGGAATCCCCCAGTTTATTTACAGGCTCCTTGAGGGGTAATCTCACTACATAGCGACCATGTTCCGTTCGAGAATGAGTAGACTTAAAATGTTCTTCACAAGCCTGTTCGTCGGTGGACCGAGATGAAGTCTTGAAAGGAGCGATTTCATCAAGTTCCCAGAATCTACGCATTAGGCCGAATAGATCACTTTCGAGTGATACGTGAAAACTTTGAGAATCGCCAGGTGTTGATTGAGAACTCGTTGGTCCGGAAATAATCCATCCAAGTTTTGTAGCCTGAGCCATTGGAGCGTTATTCGATCCCTTTCGTATACCGTTTTGAATGATTTGACCGAAGACGTCGGCTCCTAGAATAACATCAATTGAACCGGGTGCTAAATAATTCGGATCCGCCAACTGGATCCCGTCCAAATGTGACCAGCCGTGATTCTTCAAGGAGACCGATGGAATTGTCGACGTGAGCTTTGGTAAAATATGCGCGGCTATTGAACACTGGAAGGAAGACTTAAAATGAGGTTTTATGCTAAAGGAGGTCATGCCTTTAGTTCGGTTAGACGCGACACCTCCTATTCCAATCAGTGGAATGTGAGAACGAGTACGTGGTAGCCGTAGACGCTGTACTAATCGTTCCGTAATTAACGACACCTCCGAGCCTTGGTCAATCAAAATTCGTGCGTGTGAAGAATTTCCGTGTTCGGATGTGATAGTAACCAGAGCGGTTGCCAGTAGAACATATGGCGTTTTGACTTCATTTCCAAGTGCAGAATGTAAAACCTGAGAGCCGGTAGTTGTCTCCGTGTTGTCAGGCTTAGTTGTAGTCGGTTCGTTAGGTTTTCCTGTTGCCAATTTCGCCGAATTGCTATTAGACTTTGTGCTTTCCAAATTGCTACGATGAAGCGTGGTGTGATGCTTTCCAGCACACTTTCTACAACGTGTAGTTATACGACATGCTGATGCCCGATGCGGGCCGAGACAGTTGAAGCATAGGTTATGTTTCTGGACAAGTACTACGCGTTGTTGTACAGTTTTGGAGACATATTGCGGGCAACTGGCGGACCAATGATTTTCGGAACAGAACGAACACGATTTAACGGTCTTGTTTTTGCCTTGGTAATGAGATTTGACACTACTTGGATTTAACTGAGAAACGAACTTTCCCTTTCGCGTTTCATGACCCTTCAGATTCATAAGTCGATTTCGGAAGAACTCTTCAAACTGTTTCCATGTCGGAAGTTCGTTAGAGGGACCCCGATGTAGATCCCACATGTTTACGGTATCAGAGTCGAGTCGCTGTATGACCATAAAAATTAGAATATCATCCCAATGATGAATTGGTCTTCCCAACGTGTCTAAGGTTCGATATGTCTCCATAACGCCAGTAAACAATTTCTCCATTTCTCCCGCTGTCGACTTCGTCATCGGCTTTAGACTGAATAATGACGTTATCGCGGAATTGACTAACATCCTTTTGTCTTCGTAAAACGACACGAGAGCTTTCCAATCGTTAGAGAAATTACCGCCCGTAAGCATAGTGTTTTTCAATAGATTATATGCCGATCCTGTTAAACTAGTCTTCAAGTATTGTAATCTTTCGATGTTAGTTAGTGAGGAATTGTTTATGACTAAACTAGTAAAGAGATCTTTGAAATAGAGCCAGTCCGCGTGATTTCCATTAAACTTGGGAATGTCATAGTGGGGAAGTTGCGATCGATTAATAAACGCGACGGTCTCGGAAGTTGATTCCGAAACGTGCCTTGAAGAGGACGTTCCCGGAATGCTTCCATATTCCGATTGTGAATCCAAAGCAGAATTGAACCGTTCTACAGACTCTAAATAACTTTCGTTTACGACGGAAAATAAATTATCTTTAAAATAGGAATGCCTCATTATACCCTCCCTATCGTTGTCATTCAACTGGTTAACAGCCAATGTAATGGCATCATGTTTTACACAGAACTTGTCCCAATTATCCTTGAGCGCCGAGAGGCGTATGTTGATTCTTTGAGAAGTTACACTTTCCATGCCATTTTTCACAAGATTTTCATAGGATTGCCCTATGGTTTTCATAAGCACGAGCTGCTGCTCAACATAATGCTCGACGTGAGTTAACCTCATGATTCTCTCCTTCGTTCACCGCCGAATTAATATATCCGAAATAATCTCCAAGCTAATATGTCCGAAATAATAAATCTGAAATAATATATCCGGCTCGAAGGACCAAAATGTTTTGATTATACGCTGAACGGTATTTTTGCTCGGAAAACTATTCGAGAAAAGGGATAGGGAAAGAGGGGGCGAAAGAAACAGAGGGAGGAAGAAAGGTTATGGTAACAGGACTGTACAAAGAGTGCGGAAGGCAAACAAAACGATGGGAGAGAATCACGTGTCTTTCACATTAAATGTATTTTAGTAAGTAAATAACGACAGTAATAAACTCTTATTAAAATGATATGACAACTAAAGAGAATATAATGAATCAAAAAAAAGAGGTAGTAGTTAGCTGTGTTGGACGGTCTGTTGCACTCGGTGGGGGCAGGGATTGGTAGTTCCGGCAAGCCGCAGTGAGATCTTCGGATTGCACGGTTGTCGGAAGTTCGCCTCACTCTATCTCGTCGTCCGTGATCCTCTTGACGCTGCTATAAGGGAGAGATTTGCAGTTTCTTGCAATAGGCTGAGAGCCCCAACCGACAGACTAGCAGCCTCTAGATTTTTCTGTGCGTACGTAGTACGTGCGTGTCTCGAAGAGAGAGAGAGAGAGAGAGAGAGGAAGCCACGATTGCAAATGTGCTAACAGCACCCGACTGTTTACTCGAGTTCTTACTTTCTCTAGGTAACCGAGCCTCGGTCGTACATGTGCTAAAAGCACCCGACTGTATTAGAAACTCTAACTTGAACAATCGCGTAAAGCCGCTGCGCAGCAACTCACTCTTTTCAGCAGACCAGAAGCACGTGCGTCTCCCCCGATCGTAGACGAAAAACCGAATGACGCAAGACGCTGCTGCCCTCGTGACAACAGCGCCACGGGCGCGTAGTAATACATAACCCAAGAGATGCGCGTAGGGACGCTTGGCCCTAGCGCGCACCTTATTGCCATCCTGTTACCTTCCGAAGGAGCGGTACTTTTTGAACAGACTTATATCAGTCAAAGTACGAAATTTTTGAGTAAAATCTTTTTGCGATTTTCTCCAATATCTCTGTGATCTGATAGCCCCCAGAAGAGTTCCAACTTTTATCATAATGGATAGAATCGCTAAAGTGAAAATCGAAAGACTTATATCAGTCAAAGTTCGAAATTTTGAGTAAAACTTTTTTTTGCCAGTTTCTCCAATATTTCTGTGTTCTGAGAGCCCCCAGAAGAGTTCCAACTTTTATCATGATGGATCGAATCGCTAAAGTGAAGAATGAAAGACTTATATCAGTCAAAGTTCGAAATTTTGAGTAAAATTTTTTTTGCGAATTTCTCCAATATTTCTGTGTTCTGATAGCCCCCAGAAGAGTTCAAACTTTTATCATAATGGATAGAATCGCTAAAGTGAAAATCGAAAGACTTATATCAGTCAAAGTTCGAAATTTTGAGTAAAATTTTTTTTGTGAATTTCTCTTTTCGAAAATCGAAAGACTTATATCAGTCAAAGTTCGAAATTTTTGAATAAAATTTTTTTTGCCAATTTCTCCATTATTTCTGTGTTCTGACAGCCCCCAGAAGAGTTCTAACTTTTATCATGATGGATCGTATCGCTAAAGTGAAAAACAAAAGACTTATATCAGTCAAAGTTCATAACTTTTGAGTAAAATTTATTTGCGAATTTCCCCAATATCTCTGTGTCCTGATAGCCTCCAGAAGAGTTCCAACTTTTATCATGATGGATCGAATCGCTAAAGTGAAAAACGAAAGACTTACGAGGTGTGTTCAAAAAGTATCGCGAATTTTGTGTTTTTTCAAAAATTATTTATTTATTCATGAATATCTATTTTGTCCCCTTCAAAGTAATCCCCATGAGATATTATACACTTGTGCCAACGGTTTTTCCAATCTTCGAAGCACTTCAAAAAATAATTTTTTTTTTATCTTGTTCAGCTCCTCCTTCGATGCCGTCTTTATCTCGTCAAGCGGAGCGTAACGTCGTCCTTTCATGGGCCTCTTCAGTTTAGGGAACAAGAAAAAGTCACAGGGGGCCAGATCTGGGGAATACGGTGGCTGCGGCATCATTAGTGTGTTGTTTTTGGCCAAAAAGTCGCGCACAAGCAACGATGTGTGAGCAGGGGCGTTATCGTGGTGCAAAAGCCAATTTTTGTTCTTCCACAAATCCGGGCGTTTCTGGCGGATTGCTTCGCGCAAATTGCGCATAACTTGCAGGTAATATTCCTTATTGACCGTTCTACCCTGTGGCAAGAATTCATGATGCACCACGCCCCTGCAATCGAAGAAAACTGTCAGCAAAACTTTCACATTCGACCGAACTTGGCGCGCTTTTTTCGGTCTTGGTTCGTGCGGCAGCTTCCATTGAGATGATTGAGCTTTGGTTTCCACGTCATAACCATAAACCCACGATTCGTCACCAGTTATGACCCTCTGGAGCAAATTTGGGTCGTCGCGGACAGAGTCCAACATCTCATTAGCAATGTTCATGCGATGCTGTTTTTGGTCGCAATTGAGCAATTTTGGTACGAATTTCGCGGCGACCCGTCTCATGCCCAAATCATTGATAAAAATCGAATGGCACGAGCCAATCGATATGTTTAGGTCCTCAGCAACTTCTCTAACGGTGATTCGAAGATTGGCCAATACCATTTTCTCCACTTCATTAATTTTTTCGTCTGTTGTTGAAGTGCTCGGGCGTCCGGCACGCTCTTCGTCGTTCACATCTTCTCGGCCTTCTGAGAACATTTTGTACCACCGATAAACGTTGCTTCGGTCCAAGGTAGCTTCTCCGTATGCCACAGTCAACATTCGGAATGCATCCGCGCACTTAATTTCGTTTTTCACACAAAATTTGATACAGGTTCTTTGATCCATTTTTTTGAATAGGTAAAAAACGAAGACGATCCAAAACACGTGCAAGCAAAGCAGCTGTCAACAATTAAGTGAACATTCAAAATGGCCGAGCTTGTCGGCATAAGTGAGAGACATGAGTACCAACATAACGCCACAAAAAGATCGAAATTCGAATATACGTAACCCGCGAAAATTCAAAATTCGCGATACTTTTTGAACACACCTCGTATATCAGTCAAATTACGAAATTTTTGAGTAAAATTTTTTTTGCGAATTTCTCCAATATTTCTGAGTTCTGATAGCCCCCAGAAGAATTCTAACTTATATCAAGATGGATCGAATCGCTAAAGTGAAAATCGAAAGACTTATATCAGTCAAAGTTCGAAATTTTGAGTAAAATTTTTTTGTGAATTTCTCTTTTCGAAAATCGAAAGACTTATATCAGTCAAAGTTCGAAATTTTTGAGTAAAATTTTTTTGCGATTTTCTCCAATATCTCTGTGATCTGATAGCCCCCAGAAGAGTTCCAACTTTTATCATAATGGATAGAATCGCTAAAGTGAAAATCGAAAGACATATATCAGTCAAAGTTCGAAATTTTGAGTAAAACTTTTTTTTGCCAGTTTCTCCAATATTTCTGTGTTCTGAGAGCCCCCAGAAGAGTTCCAACTTTTATCATGATGGATCGAATCGCTAAAGTGAAGAACGAAAGACTTATATCAGTCAAAGTTCGAAATTTTGAGTAAAACTTTTTTTGCGAATTTCTCCAATATATCTGTGTTCTGATAGCCCCCAGAAGAGTTCAAACTTTTATCATAATGGATAGAATCGCTAAAGTGAAAATCGAAAGATTTATATCAGTCAAAGTTCGAAATTTTGAGTAAAATTTTTTTGTGAATTTCTCTTTTCGAAAATCGAAAGACTTATATCAGTCAAAGTTCGAAATTTTTGAATAAAATTTTTTTTGCCAATTTCTCCATTATTTCTGTGTTCTGACAGCCCCCAGAAGAGTTCTAACTTTTATCATGATGGATCGTATCGCTAAAGTGAAAAACAAAAGACTTATATCAGTCAAAGTTCATAATTTTTGAGTAAAATTTATTTGCGAATTTCCCCAATATCTCTGTGTTCTGATAGCCTCCAGAAGAGTTCCAACTTTTATCATGATGGATCGAATCGCTAAAGTGAAAAACGAAAGACTTATATCAGTCAAAGTACGAAATATTTGAGTAAAATTTTTTTTGCGAATTTCTCCAATATTTCTGTGTTCTGATAGCCCCCAGAAGAATTCTAACTTATATCAAGATGGATCGAATCGCTAAAGTGAAAATCGAAAGACTTATATCAGTCAAAGTTCGAAATTTTGAGTAAAATTTTTTTTGTGAATTTCTCTTTTCGAAAATCGAAAGACTTATATCAGTCAAAGTTCGAAATTTTTGAGTAAAATTTTTTTGCCAATTTCTCCATTATTTCTGTGTTCTGACAGCCCCAAGAAGAGTTCTAACTTTTATCATGATGGATCGTATCGCTAAAGTGAAAAACAAAAGACTTACATCAGTCAAAGTTCATAATTTTTGAGTAAATTTTTTGCCAGTTTCACCAATATTTCTGTGTTCTGATAGCCCCCAGAAGAATTCTAACTTATATCATGATGGATCGAATCGCTAAAGTGAAAATCAAAAGACTTATATCATTCAAAGTTCGAAATTTTGAGTAAAATTTTTTTGCGAATTTCTTTTTTCGAAAATCGAGAGACTTATATCAGTCAAAAGTTCGAAATTTTTGAGTAAAATCTTTTTGCGATTTTCTCCAATATCTCTGTGATCTGATAGCCCCCAGAAGAGTTCCAACTTTTATCATGATGTATCGAATCGCTAAAGTGAAAAACGAAAGTCTTATATCAGTCAAAGTTCGAAATTTTGATTAAAATATTTTTTGCGAATTTCTCCAATATTTCTGTGTTCTGATAGCCCCCAGAAGAGTTCTAACTTTTATCATAATGGATCGAATCGCTAAAGTGAAAATCGAAAGACTTATATCAAAGTTCGAAATTTTGAGTAAAATTTTTTTTGTGAATTTCTCTTTTTGAAAATCGAAAGACTTATATCTGTCAAAGTTCGAAATTTTTGAGTAAAATTTTTTTTGCGATTTTCTCTAATATCTCAGTGTTCTGATAGCCCCCAGAGGAGTTCTAACTTTTATCATGATGGATCGAATCGCTAAAGTGAAAAACGACAGACTTATATCAGTCAAAGTTCGAAATTTTGAGTAAAATTTTTTTTGCGAATATCTCCAATATTTCTGTGTTCTGATAGCCCCCAGAAGAGTTCTATCTTTTATCATAATGTATCGAATCGCTAAAGTGAAAATCGAAAGACTAGTATCAGTCAAAGTTCGAAATTTTGAGTAAAATTTTTTTTGTGCATTTCTCTTTTCGAAAATCGAAGACTTATATCAGTCAAAGTTCGAAATATTTGAGTAAAATTTTTTTCGTGATTTTCTCCAATATCTCTGTGTTCTGATAGCCTCCAGAAGAGTTCTAACTTTTATCATGATGGATCGAATCGCTAAAGTGAAAAACGAAAGTCTTATATCAGTCAAAGTTCGAAATTTTGAGTAAAATTTTTTTTGCGAATTTCTCCAATATTTCTGTGTTCTGATAGCCCCCAGAAGAGTTCAATCTTTTATCATAATGGATAGAATCGCTAAAGTGAAAATCGAAAGACTTATATCAGTCAAAGTTCGAAATTTTGAGTAAAATTTCTTTGTGAATTTCTCTTTTCGAAAATCGAAAGACTTATATCAGTCAAAGTTCGAAATTTTTGAGTAAAATTTTTTTGCCAATTTCTCCATTATTTCTGTGTTCTGACAGCCCCCAGAAGAGTTCTAACTTTTATCATGATGGATCGTATCGCTAAAGTGAAAAACAAAAGACTTATATCAGTCAAAGTTCATAATTTTTGAGTAAATTTTATGCCAGTTTCACCAATATTTCTGTGTTCTGATAGCCCCCAGAAGAATTCTAACTTATATCATGATGTATCGAATCGCTAAAGTGAAAATCAAAAGACTTATATCAGTCAAAGTTCGAAATTTTGAGTAAAATTTTTTTGTGAATTTCTCTTTTCGAAAATCGAAAGACTTATATCAGTCAAAGTTCGAAATTTTTGAGTAAAATTTTTTTGCGATTTTCTCCAATATCTCTGTGATCTGATAGCCCCCAGAAGAGTTCCAACTTTTATCATAATGGATAGAATCGCTAAAGTGAAAATCGAAAGACTTATATCAGTCAAAGTTCGAAATTTTGAGTAAAATTTTTTTGTGAATTTCTCTTTTCGAAAATCGAAAGACTTATATCAGTCAAAGTTCGAAATTTTTGAGTATAATTTTTTTGCGATTTTCTCCAATATCTCTGTGATCTGATAGCCCCCAGAAGAGTTCAAACTTTTATCATAATGGATAGAATCGCTAAAGTGAAAATCGAAAGGTTTATATCAGTCAAAGTTCGAAATTTTGAGTAAAATTTTTTTTGTGAATTTCTCTTTTCGAAAATCGAAAGACTTATATCAGTCAAAGTTCGAAATTTTTGAGTAAAATTTTTTTTGCCAATTTCTCCATTATTTCTGTGTTCTGACAGCCCCCAGAAGAGTTCTAACTTTTATCATGATGGATCGTATCGCTAAAGTGAAAAACAAAAGACTTATATCAGTCAAAGTTCATAATTTTTGAGTAAAATTTATTTGCGAATTTCCCCAATATCTCTGTGTTCTGATAGCCTCCAGAAGAGTTCTAACTTTTATCATGATGGATCGAATCGCTAAAGTGAAAAACGAAAGACTTATATCATTCATAGTTCATAATCTTTGAGTAAAATTTTTTTGCGAATTTTTCCAATATCTCTGTGTTCTGATAGCCTCCAGAAGAGTTCTAACTTTTATCATGATGGATCGAATCGCTAAAGTGATAAACGAAAGACTTATATCAGTCAAAGTTCGAAATTTTGAGTAAAACTTTTTTGCTAGTTTCACCAATATTTCTGTGTTCTGATAGCCGCCAGAAGAATTCTAACTAAGGTCATGATGGATCGAATCGCTAAAGTGAAAAACGAAAGACTTATATCAGTCAAAGTTCGAAATTTTTGAATAAAATTTTTTTTGCCATTTTCTCTAATATCTCTGTGTTCTGATAGCCCCCAGAGGAGTTCTAACTTTTATCATGATGGATCGAATCGCTAAAGTGAAAAACGAAAGTCTTATATCAGTAAAAATCGAAATTTTAAGTAAAATTTTTTTTGTGAATTTCTCTTTTCGAAAATCGAAATACTTATATCAGACAAAGTTCGAAATTTTTGAGTTAAATTTTTTTTGCGATTTTCTCCAATATCTCTGTGTTCTGATAGCCCCCAGAAGAGTTCCAACTTTTATCATGATGGATCGAATCGCTAAAGTGAAAAACGGAAGACTTATATCAGTCAAAGTTCGAAATTTTTGAGTAAAACTTTTTTGACAATTTCTCCAATATTTCTGGGTTCTGATAGCCTCCAGAAGAATTCTAACTTTTATCATGATAGATCGAATCGCTAAAGTGAAAAACGGAAGACTTATATCAGTCAAAGTTCGAAATTTTTGAGTAAAACTTTTTTGCCAATTTTTCCAATATTTCTGGGTTCTGATAGCCCCCAGAAGAGTTCTAACTTTTATCATGATGGATCGAATTGCCAAAGTAAAAAACGAAAGACATATATAAGTCAAAGTTCGAAATCTTTGAGTAAAATTTTTTTTGTGAATTTCTCTTTTCGAAAATCGAAGACTTATATCAGTCAAAGTTCGAAATGTTTGAGTAAAATTTTTTTTGCGAATTTCTCCAATATTTCTGTGTTCTGATAGCCCCCAGAAGAGTTCTATCTTTTATCATAATGGATCGAATCGCTAAAGTGAATATCGAAAGACTTATATCAGTCAAAGTTCGAAATTTTGAGTAAAATTTTTTTTGTGAATTTCTCTTTTCGAAAATCGAAGACATATATCAGTCAAAGTTCGAAATATTTAAGTAAAACTCTTTTTGTAATTTTCTCCAATATCTCTGTGTTCTGATAGCCTCCAGAAGAGTTCTAACTTTTATCATGATGGATCGAATCGCTAAAGTGAAAAACGAAAGACTTATATCAGTCAAAGTTCATAATCTTTGAGCAAAATTTTTTTGCGAATTTCTCCAATATCTCTGTGTTCTGATAGCCTCCAGAAGAGTTCTAACTTTTATCATGATGGATCGAACTGCTAAAGTGAAATACGAAAGACTTATATCAGTCAAAGTTCGAAATTTTTGAGTAAAATTTTTTTTGCGAATTTCTCCAATATTTCTTTGTTCTGATAGCCCCCAGAAGAGTTCTAACTTTTATAATAATGGATCGAATCGCTAAAGTGAAAATCGAAAGACTTATATCAGTCAAAGTTCGAAATTTTGAGAAAAATTTTCTTGTGAATTTATCTTTTCGAAAATCGAAAGACTTATATCAGTCAAAGTTCGAAATTTTTGAGTAAAATTTTTTTGCGATTTTCTCCAATATCTCTGTGTTCTGATAGCCCCCAGAATAGTTCTAACTTTATCATAATGTGTCGAATCGCTAAAGTGAAAAGCGAAAGATTTATATCAGTCAAAGTTCCAAATTTTTAGTATAATTGTATTTGCGTATTTCGCCAATATTTCTGTTTTCTGATTGCTGCTAGAAGAATTCTAACTTTTATGATAATGGATCGAATCGCTAAAGTCATAAACGAAAGAGTTATCAGTCAAAATTCGAAATTTTTAAGTAAAATTTTTTTGCGAATTTTGCCATTATTTCTCGAGTTCTGATAGCCCCATAAGAGTTCTAACTCTTATCATAATGGATCAAATCGCTAAAGTGATAAACGAAAGAGTTATATCAGTCAAAGTACGAAATTTGTTAGTAAAACTATTTTTGCGGATTTCTCTAATATCTCTGTTCTGATAGCCCACCAAAGAGTTCTAACTTTTATCATAATGAATCTGTTGGGTTTAAGATTTTGTAGATGGCGATGATAAGTAGTTCTTTATTAGTTCGTGAGACTATCTAGCGTACTGTTGTATCTCTATGCACTGTGTGTACGGTCGTTCTTCTTCTTCTTTGTCTAATTGTAAGCGTGATAAATCAAAATTTTATACGTGCATGTACATAGCATGTAATATTCTTTTAATTTCTAAGTTGCAATATTTTTAGTTTAGTTTGCGAGAAATGAATTACTTGTATTCTTGTTGCTGGCGCTATCCCATTGAGTGTACATTGAGTATAATTTTAATAAATGTTCAAGTTGCATTTCTATCTCAATTGGTCCGATTCAAGATTCCCTGATTTTTGCTCGGTTCCCTGCACATCAATTTAATCTCACAATAACGACAGATGGCGATGATGGCGATGATGGCGATGATGGCGATGATGGAGATGATAACGATTATGTCGATGATGGCGATGATGACGATGGTGGCGATGTTCTCGATGATGATGGCGATGATAGCAATGATGACGACGATGATGGCGATGATGATGGCGATGATGGCGGTGTTAGCGATGATGATGGCGATGATAATGATGATGGCGATGATAATGATGATGGCGATGATGGCGATGATGGCGACGATGGCGATGATGGCGATGTTGGCGATTATGGCGGTGATTATGGCGATTATGACGATGTTGGCGATGATGGCGATGATGGCGGCGATGGCGATAATGATCGGGCAATCGTATTGTCACTATTACGACGGCAATAGAAATGGCAATGATAGAAATGATAACAATAGTGGGAATGATGGCAATTGTGACGTTAGTGATAGTCCACTGAATTTCTGCAAAATTAAAAAGAACTTGAAAAAGGTTTCACTTCTGACATCTATTCTTGTCAAAAAATTGACTAAAATTGGACTATCTTTCACCGTTTTTCCGCTAAAGATTATTCATGTCATTATAGTGGCAAAATATCGGTCACGACGTATGCAAGACTTACGAGCGTTGAATGGGTATCGAAAAATCTCGAGGAAGCCTACCAAAAACAAGTTATGTATTATCAGCGTCGGCGTGGTACAGTTTTTGTAGTGGGAGCTCGTTTTGAAGAGATACCACGTCCTATTGTCCGCGGCTCAAAGCATTACGGCAAAATTGTTACCGAAATTTTATGGACCCTTCTGCGTTTTAATAGCCCTTTCGCCTGTCGTATACGAAATGTCAGAAATTAATTTTTTCCAAGTTTTTTTTAATTTTGAAAAAATTCATCATTTTTCATCAAGTTTTTGTCAAAAAATCGGCTAAACGTCTCTGGTCGATTTTCTCACCATTTGTCCGCTAAAGATTAATCCCAAGCAGAACAGTAAGTGAAAATGACATCAAATCTTAATTGATCGCAAAGTGACTTTTAATGATCATTTTGATATTATTTTGATGTAGTGGTGACTCCCTGTTCTGCTTGGAATATGTGAGATAGTCTCTCATTCACAGCATTCCCATTATTGCCATCATTACCACTATTGTCATCATTCCCATTATTGCCATCATTTTCATCATTGCTATCATAACATTCATTCCATTATTTTCATCCCATTTCCGTCATTTCTACAATTGCCATCATTCCCATTATTGCCATCATTGACATCTTTGCCATCGTCGCCATCCCATTGCCATCATTGCATTCATTTCAACATTGCCATCCCATTGTCATCATTGCATTCATTTCAACATTTCAACAATGCACATGATTGACATCAGTGCCATTAGTTAGCCTATAGCCTGACAATCTTAGGGCAATGTTCTCGATAATTTTAATGATGGCAATGAAATGGCAATATGGAAATGAAATGGTACATTATGGAATAAATGCTTGGTAACGTTATCAAAAAGATGGCAATGATAGCAGTAGCAGAAATGGTGGCGTTTGTGACAATGATAGCAATGATGGCAATTGTGATAATGACGGCAATCGTGGCAATGATGGCATTGATGGCAATGGCTTAGTTTACACCGGTTGTTTGATACGCGTACTAAGTACAATATACGTACTAAATTAATTTAATTCGATGGTGTAAACGATGACGTATAGTCTGGTACGATACAAATCAAACAGACGTATCGTATCAAAATAGTACGCATTTTCAGCACACATGTAACGGTGTAAACATTTCCGTATTATGTAATAGGCGATTTAGGTTTTCTCAAGTTTTCTTCAGTTAATAGTTAATAATGTCTTCGTTTTGTGAGAATAAATCTGCGATAATTATATAATGTGTAAAAAAAGACAAAATTGGGAAGAAGAGGAGACGCGTGTTTTTTTAGAATTATGCACGGAAAAACAAATATTATCAATAATGGATGGAAAAAGACATAAACATGTTGAAATTTTCCGGCTACTTGTTTCAGAAATGGAACAAAGAGGTTACAATAAAACTGCAGAGCAGATAAAGCTAAAATTAAAAAATTTAAAACTTGCATACTTTAAATGCTAAAGAGATAATAATGTTAGTAGAGCTGCAACTAAACGTTGTCCATTCTATGATGAAATGGAAATATTATATGGTTGCAGACCAAATACAGCAGCAAGCTCATGTCATTCAGGAATCGATAATTGCATTCCATAATTGCATTCTTTCCATCATTGCCATCCAATGGGATGGCCTACTTTTCATCTTTTCCATCATTGTCATTATTGCCATCGTTGCCATCATTGTCATCCCATTTTCATCATTGCCATTATTATTACGCCATTGCCGCCACTGCCAACATTGCTACCATTTTTATTATTGCCATCATTGCCATCTTTTTGATAACATTTCTATCATTGCATTTATTCCATCATGCGATTCCATTTCCATATTGCCATTCCATTGCCATCATTAACATCGAGAACATTGTCATAATTGCCATCATTTCCACCATTGCCGTCATTGCCGTCAGGCTATATACGAGGTGTGTTCAAAAAGTATCGCGAATTTTGTGTTTTTTCAAAAATTATTTATTTATTCATGAATATCTATTTTGTCCCCTTCAAAGTAATCCCCATGAGATATTATACACTTGTGCCAACGGTTTTTCCAATCTTCGAAGCACTTCAAAAAATCATTTTTTTTTATCTTGTTCAGCTCCTCCTTCGATGCCGTCTTTATCTCGTCAAGCGTAGCGTAACGTCGTCCTTTCATGGGCCTCTTCAGTTTAGGGAACAAGAAAAAGTCACAGGGGGCCAGATCTGGGGAATACGGTGGCTGCGGCATCATTAGTGTGTTGTTTTTGTCCAAAAAGTCGCGCACAAGCAACGATGTGTGAGCAGGGGCGTTATCGTGGTGCAAAAGCCAATTTTTGTTCTTCCACAAATCCGGGCGTTTCTGGCTGATTGCTTCGCGCAAATTGCGCATAACTTGCAGGTAATATTCCTTATTGACCGTTCTACCCTGTGGCAAGAACTCATGATGCACCACGCCCCTGCAATCGAAGAAAACTGTCAGCAAAACTTTCACATTCGACCGAACTTGGCGCGCTTTTTTCGGTCTTGGTTCGTGCGGCAGCTTCCATTGAGATGATTGAGCTTTGGTTTCCACGTCATAACCATAAACCCACGATTCGTCACCAGTTATGACCCTCTGGAGCAAATTTGAGTCGTCGCGGACAGAGTCCAACATCTCATTAGCAATGTTCATGCGATGCTGTTTTTGGTCGCAATTGAGCAATTTTGGTACGAATTTCGCGGCGACCCGTCTCATGCCCAAATCATTGATAAAAATCGAATGGCACGAGCCAATCGATATGTTTAGGTCCTCAGCAACTTCTCTAACGGTGATTCGACGATTGGCCAATACCATTTTCTCCACTTCATTAATTTTTTCGTCTGTTGTTGAAGTGCTCGGGCGTCCGGCACGCTCTTCGTCGTTCACATCTTCTCGGCCTTCTGAGAACATTTTGTACCACCGATAAACGTTGCTTCGGTCCAAGGTAGCTTCTCCGTATGCCACAGTCAACATTCGGAATGCATCCGCGCACTTAATTTCGTTTTTCACACAAAATTTGATACAGGTTCTTTGATCCATTTTTTTGAATAGGTAAAAATCGAAGACGATCCAAAACACGTGCAAGCAAAGCAGCTGTCAACAATTAAGTGAACATTCAAAATGGCCGAGCTTGTCGGCATAAGTGAGAGACATGAGTACCAACATAACGCCACAAAAAGATCGAAATTCGAATATACGTAACCCGCGAAAATTCAAAATTCGCGATACTTTTTGAACACACCTCGTATATTGTCATTGTTATCATTTCCATTATTGCCATTCCATTAACATCATTGCATTCATTCTAATATTTTCATCCCATTGTCATCCCATTTCCATTATTTCCACAATTGCCATATCGATTAATATCGAGAAAAATTTGATTAAAATCCGTTACTTTACTGATTAACACTTTAATACCTTATATCGTATATTATTATATAATTCTTAATTAATTTTTTTTTGTAAAGTTTTGATTAATCTTTACGTGATATTTCGTAAAAACTGTTGAAAGGTTGTATTAAAATCAGATCAATAATCTTCACGTTTGTAAGTTAGAGAATAAAAATAATACTCAAGTATCCATATATTTCATTGATTTTTATTACATTATTATTATTATTATTATTATTATTTATTGTGCCATATTAATCGCGCGTATTGTCATTTGTAAATTATGCGTATGCATGTATATGCCATTGTAACATAATAAAAAAAGAGTGGGCGCTTTCTAATCTCTCTACGCCCCTGCGCAGAAATCGTCCGAAATCCTCTTTCTGAATTTTACGGCCTAAACGTAGCACGGAAAACGTGAATTGTTCGAAAGGGGAGTGAAGAGGAGGGTATCCATAGAGATAACATCGCCGCTTGCTCCATGTCTATCACCGCGATGCTTTCTCTCTCTAACTGAAGGCCTAAACAATTAAAGGACAATCACGTTAAAAGAGAAAGAGGGAAAGAAAGAAAGAGTGAGAGAGAGAGAGAGAGTTGCGTCAAGATTTAAAAAAATTAAAAAAGCTAATTTTTTCAAAAGCATAATTTGAAGACATTTAAATAATAAAGAATTATGTAAAAATAAAAAGATGGTATATTTATTCGTGGAAAGACATTTATTTCTTCTTCATCATATGATGCGATGTTAATTACAATTATTTTTTAAGTACTGCGTAAAATGAATGTTTCTTTATTAAAGAACCAAATTCTCTCTGTTACTATTAAACATCTTTTTTAAGTAAAAATATGATTGTGCAAAATATGGGCATAAACGTATTGATATGTATTAATATCAATGTTAATGTAAATAATTCTGACTATAATAAATAAAAAATTACGCGAAAGTAGACGTAATTAATCATTTGTGCACATTCTCGACCTCTGTTCTGGATGCAACATACGCGATACGCGTCAGATTTTTTTTGCAGCAAAATGGATGTTAGCACGGACAACAACCTACATCCATTTCTCGAGAGATGGATGTGGGTTGTTGTCCGTGCTAACATCCACACTGTTTTTAACGGCGGGTTGCAAAATGGATGTGACACGTAGTTCCCATTCTGACCAGAATAGATGTGCGTCACTAGTGTACGGGAGTTTCGAAGCGTTATAGGAAAAAGGCCGCCGTGGCCGCTCTCAGGTTCCTCTCTGCTTCCACCATGATTGAAATGTAGAACATGATCTAATCTTTACGTTTTAGACATGTATATTGAGGTTAGGTATTGAGACACCAATGTGTACAAGTAAATTTGTAAAACGACGTATATTTTATATCGTTTGAAAACAATTTTTGAAATATTACATATATATTCACATAAATGGGATATATCTGAATATTATAATTATTAATGTATTGTGATTATATTGAATATTTCATAAGGCATTCTGTGAATTGTAATAAGAAAATGGGAAGTTTAATAGGCATACGTTTCTGTGCTAATTTAAGGAATGCTCATTTAAGGAATTATGCAATAATCTCAGCAATAAAACCAATAAAAAGATATATACATGATTGTTTATCAAGTAAAAGAATACATTGTCTTCAAAATCAGCAAGGCTCTCTGAGAATCATCCAATGTTATCATATTTTCAATCTTTCACTTTGCAATTGTATCAAAGTGAATAATGCAAAAGGTTTTTCTATGACCTCTGTATTAACAAAAAGTAAAAATCGTGGGGAAAAGAAACAAAAGATGCAGCACATTGATTATAATGAATTAGAACAAGTTATTGATGTTAATAAATTGACATCTCAACTTGACAAGGCCATTGAAGATTTAAAAAATAATTTTACTCAGCATTTGTCCATAAGATCGAGTATGGGAGCTATTGAGATGTTATCTGTCAAATTTGAAGGCAAAGATTACACATTGCAAGAGCTTGCACAGATTAGTCGTAAGCCTAAATTGGTAGTACTGAATGTATCTACCTTTCCACAAGCTATCCCAGATATTCTGAAAAGCCTTATGAAGAATCAAATGAAGCTGAATCCACAACAAGATGGGACTACAATTTATATTCCTGTTCCTAAGTAAGATTTTTTTGAGAGTATTACTATCTTATTTTAAAAGAAAAAAGTTTTTAAACTTTAATGATTTATATATTAATTAAATGCTAGAATATATTTTTGTGTATATTTTTTAAGTTTAAGAAAATTAAATACAACATGCTCTTATGTGCTTTTCGAAAAAGTATAAAGGATTATCAGAAATTTTTTGTATATACTTTATTATTGAATTTTGTAAAAGTATATGAGAGAAATGTTTATAAGTTATATCCAGTTGTATTTACTTTTATCTATTTGTTAAATAAAGAAGAAAAATACCATGTAACATATAAATATAATTATTGTGGCTTAACTTAAAGCAAACATATTTTTACATTACAGAGTAACAAAGGAACACAGAGAAACCTTATCCAAGAATGCAAAAAGCTTTTATGTGAAATGTTGTGACAACGTTAGACAGATACGCAACAAACAAATTAAGGCAATAAAGCAAAAGGAAAAGTTAGCTAAAGATTTAGTATTCAGGATAGAAAGTTATATAGATATTCTTAGTCATCAGTATGTAAGTAAAGCTGAAGAAATATTAGAAACCAAACAAAAAGAGTTATTAGGTGATTCTGAATAAATTTGTGTGATTTCAATCATTTACAATTTTTAATTTGAATTATATTGTTAATTGCTTGATGTAAATGTATACAATATTTGATTATGTAATAAAATGAGAAGTATATTTTTATAGTATGTTTTCTTATTCTGTTTTTATACACACACATGGTTCTATAAAGTCTTCCCTGTATTTTAGAAATGGAACTAGATTATTTCGAAATACTACTCTTAAGAACGGCATAATAGTTGCTTAAAATTACACATGTTATGGTTTTTCATAATTTTACCATTTTTAAAATGTAGGTGATGACAGATTTCATAGATATCCTATATATTATTGCAGTAATTATTATATACAAAAAAACTTCGAGAAATCTTGATTAAAAATAAATATTTGAAATAAATTTTTATTCTATACAAATACAATTTTCTTGAATTGTTGATACAATATTAGTTTTTTTTCAAAGTTTTGCTATAAAAATGATAAAAACGCAAGTTATAGCTTATAAATAATACAACAACGTGTTTGTTATTGTTGCTGGCATGTTACTCGTATCATATGTTACTATGATAATTGCAATAACTAAATCCATATTTGTTGGTAAATTAAATGTCTTCACAATATGACAACTTCCGATAGCTACTTGTCAGCAACATGTCAGCAACTTTAAAATTGTCATCAAATTTTATGCTGTTGCCATTATATTGCCATAACAATTTATAGGGTCACACAATGCTTTGATATTGCAAGGTATCTGATGCTGCTAAACTGTTGACTATATATATATATATATATATATATATATATATATATATATATATATATATATATAATATATTTGTCAACAATGTGCTTATGTTCTAGCAACTTAATTGTCTTCTTCATTTTTACCGATTTTGGATACATCAATGTTAGAACAATAAGTAAATAACACTGTATGTATGTGTACATATACACTCGTCAACAAAAAATAGGGAACTTTTCAGACACCAAAAATTAGGCTATTTTCAAACAGCTGTAGCTCGGCGAAAAATTATTGCAGATATAAAATAAAAAAAGCAGGTTGAAGCTTGAAGTTGCAACTTTAATGCTAAATCGACAGATTTTTAAAGTTCTTTTAATTTCCTTGTCTTATGCAGTAAAAAAGCACCTTGTTTTGTTCCTTAAAATTTCCTACTTTTGACACTTTGCAGCTCACGCGCGGGCGCGCGCGCGCGCGACAAAAGAATTGTTTTCGAACAATTCAAAAAAATTAGCTTTATAAACTGCAACATTTTGCAGTTAAAATGCTATAAAATGTCTATAAAATGCTTTTTTTTTTACATTTTTTTACGATTTTTTTTTTTACCGAGTTACGCAATTTTAAAGCTAAACCTGCATTTTTTACAAATGATATTCATACTTCGTGAAAAATTATCATAGACAAAAAATGAAAAAAGCATTTTAAAGCTCGAAGTTTCAGCTTTAATGTGCTATCAATAGTTTTCAAAAATTTTCTCAATTTCTCAGTGCTATGCTCCAATAAAGATACATTGTTTTTTCCTTAAAATTGCGTATCTTTGACAGCCTGTAGCTCAATAACAAAATTTTTTCTCGACAAATGCAGTATAAGTGCCATAAAGTATGACATTTTCTCTACAAAATGCTTGTTTTAAAATATCCTACGATTTTTTTTGTCCGAATTACAAGACTTTGAAGAAACACATTTTTTACAATACATTTTTCCGAAAACTGACGTTTACCGTCATATTAGCATTATCCAATGTACATACACCACGTGGAGATTGACGGTCAGATTTTTGCACATTGTGTGTGTGTGTGTGTGTGTGTGTGTGTGTGTGTGTGTGTGCGTGCGTGTGTGCGCGCGCACATCTTATCTTTATTGGAGCATAGCACTGAAAAATTAAAAAAATTTTTGTAAACTATTGATAGCACGTTAAAGCTGTAACTTCAAGCTTTAAAATATTTTCTTCATTTTTTGTCTACGATGATTTTTCACGAAGTATGAATGTCATTTGTAAAAAATGCAGGTTTAGCTTCAAAATTGCGTAACTCGGTAAAAAAAAAAATCGTAGAGAAATTTTAAAAAGAGCATTTTGTAAACAAAATGTTATAGTTTAAGAAGCTTTGTTTAAATTGTTCAAAAAGAATTCTTTTGTCAAACTGCAAAGTGTCAAAAATATGAAATTTTAAAGAACAAAACAAGGTGTGTTTTTTTACTGCATAAGACAAGGAAATTAAAAGAACTTTAAAAATCTGTCAATTTAATGTTAAAGTTAAAACTTCAAGCTTCAAAATGCTTTTTTTATTTTTTATCTACGATTATTTTTTGCCGAGCTACTGTCATTTGAAAATAGCCTAATTTTTGGTGTCTGGAAAGTGTTCCCTATTTTTTATTGATGAGTGTATATACAATGGTATTTACTTGTTTTAACGTTGATGAATTCGAAATCAATAAAAATGAAGAAGACAATTAAGTTACTAGAATTATAAGCACAGATTTTGCTTTATAGGCACACTTTATTATCTGGGATTTTTGAATGTCTATCACGTAATACACTTTAGTTTACATTTGTATTTGCAATGACGATTGCACATCAAATATTCAAATGCATTTTTAACACAAAAGTTCTATAAAATACATACATATTTTTTTATCGTAATATTATAATAGTTCTTTTTTTTGTTATAAGTTTTATTTGTCAAAACTCTAAATTAGATCAATAATCTAAAAAAACATATTATTGTATATTTTGATTTATTTTTCAAATTCTCATTCCATTATAAAAGAATTATATGTTTTTGCCTTTGAGTCATACTTATTTGTAATAGTTTTTTTTTACAATTCACTTTTAATATATATCAAAAGCGCATTACATAAAGTTTGTGCCGCACTTTCCAAAATTTCTTTTGTGTGAAAACCTATACTTAAACGTAAAAAATTTTTTGCTTTATCTAAATATGAAAATCGAACACCTGGTATAGCTGATACCTTATATTCCTTTTGACACCATTTGATGAATTTGGTAGCATCCATATCTTTAAAAAACAAATAATTTTATGAAAAATACATTAATGAAAGTATAATAATTAAAATTGTAACGTATAATTATTTTTCTTAATAGTATAATTATTTTGATCCTAACAAAAGTATTCGTACTATACATATATGTGCTGTTAGAGTTTAGAATTTTATATATTTACAACCATATAATTATAATTATAATTAAATTTTTTTTATATATATGAAAGCGTCAAGTATACTTTTTGATAATTATTTATATATATATATATATATATATATATATATATGCACACATACATGACGCTTTTATAATATATATAAGAAAAAAATTTGGTATACCTGAGGGAAGATGGATCCAAACGAAATAACCACCTGCTGGTCGCTGATATGAACAGCCGTTTGGCAAAAATCGATCCAAAGTCGCACAAAGCATATCTAATCGTTCCTATAAATTGATTTCTCTTTATTTTATTTTTATCAAGTTTTTAATTCAAATACAGTCTTGGCTAAAATTATTAAGAATGCCCAATTTAAGACATAAATTCAAGTTGTAATAAGATGCAATTTTTTTGGGAATAGGAGATATAAAAACATTTGATTTATCTTAAAAGACTTAGATAGCAAATTTGCATGCTGCTATCAATTAATAAAGCATTGCTATATATAATGTTCCCAGATAGCACAGAGAATTCAAAAAGATTAAAAAAAGAATTTAAGTTTATGTCACCAATACTGAGTTCATTTTGAATTGTAAAAAGAATTTTTTTTCTGAAAAAGAAAGAAAAAGTCAGGAAAATAATTCTTTTTGCATTTCAAAATAAACTCAGTATTGGTGATATAAACCTGAATTCTATTTGAATGCTGTGTGCTATCTGGGTTGTCATCTATTAAAATCTATTTTAAGAAAAAAAGCAGCTTCCGATTCTTCTTAAGATATTGCCAGCAACGCATGCCGCGCGGTATGCAACTTTATAACAAAAATTAATGGAAATTTTATATTAATAAGTTTTGTACGCTATTACTCTTCAGTTGCTTGGGAAACAGGTTCCTTTTTGTTGTCTTTAAGTTGCCCTATACGTACGGTGACCAAATTTTCTTTGAGAAAATAAAGGACAAAATTTTAAGACTTTATTCCTAAATGTTTCTAAACTATTTTATGGTAGTTAGGAATCGAAGGATTTCAAAATTTTCTTGTATTTTATATCAAAATAAGGCACTTTGCAATTTTCTGATAATTTTAAACTGGTTTGACTGCATTGGAATAAATCCTTCAAATTTAAATAGAATAGATTCAAAATAATAAAAAACTGAAAACGGATCCAATCTGAATTTTAATTAAATCTATAGTTATATAAGAAAAATTATCTTTATGTATATATTTTTATATTTTATACGTTTTTAACAATAGTATATATATAATTTGTCAAAACTCTAAATTAGATAATAATCTAAAAAAACATATTATTGTATATTTTGATTTATTTTTTAAATTCTCATTCCATTATAAAAGAATTATATGTTTTTGCCTTTAAGTCATACTTATTTGTAATAGTTTTATATATAAATATATGTATATATATATATATTTTTTTTTTTAACAAAAATAATGATTTTTTAATGTATTTCTGAGAAAAATGTATTTGTTTTAAAGAATGATGATAATTGTTTTAAAAAAATCATGAAATTCTAAACAATTTCATAATTGCATTTTGTACAAATAATACTAGCTTCAAGAGTGTTCTTCAAGTTGAGTTTTTTCTCCAAATATTATTTGTTATTGATAACTTTTAGTAGGATCCTTTGAGTCAGAAAACTATAAACAAAATTCTATAATTTTTAAAATATTTTTTTCTTTCAACAACCTTTAGTTAAATTAACCAAATAAATTTGTAGAAGTGTCAATAGCAATTCAATGTATCAGAATTAACTTCACTTTTCCTTTTCTGAGATAAACTGCGTGTTCAAAAATTAAGACTGTAATTTTGTAAATAAAGGACAAAATTATAATATAAAGAATACAATTTAAAAAAAAGAACAAAATTGAGTTTTCAAGAAATAAATAAATTTAAAGGACAGCTACTTGAAATAAAGGACTGTCCTTTGAAATAAAGGACGAATAGTCACCGTACTTATATGAACCCAAGCAGAACAACAAGTCAAAACGACATCAATGTGATTCACAATTGTGTCAAAATGACATCAAAATGAATCATAATTGATTGAAAAGTGACTTTTAATGATCATTTTGCAGTCACTTTGACATCATTTTGACGTCATCATGACTCCCTGTTCTGCTTGGGTAACATCTATTAATCCCTAACATTATAACAACGTGATTGCAACTATAAGAAAATTTGTACTCAGAAAACATTTTACTGGTAAATGTCCAGCAAATCACGCGCAAAAGGGATTCCTACAACGCAAGAAAAACCTTGTTCTAATGCGTCGTCATATATAGTAAATAACAAATCGCCAGCAAACTTTGCTCGCAACACTTTTGTCATAAATATGTGAGATGTATGCCAAATCAACAAGCAATATGCATACATATTGTGCAAGCAATACACAAACAATATGTGCATGCAATATGCGTATAATATATGCAAACATTACGCACAATATGTTGGCAATTTGTTACTTATATGACAACGCACTAGTACAAGATTTTGTTTGCGCTATAGGAATCTTTTTTGCGCGTAATTTGCTGGACATTTACCCGCCAAATATTTTCTAGATTATTTTCCATAATAACACGTTTCATTTATATATGGTATGACAAATAAGTATACGCTAAGATAATACCTAGAACAAAGCAGTTTTGATAAAATAAAATCTCTAATATTTGTCAAAAATTAAATAAATCTAAATATGAGATATAAATATTTTATAATTATCACAAAAATCGTTTAATTCTCTATTTAAAATGTTATCATATTGAATGTATATTTCATATTGCAATATTTCTACATTATAATTTAGGAATAACTGTGCATTTTTGTAAACATATATTTATTTGGATTAATTATATTTCTAAATTTTATTTATTATTAAAGTTTACACATTTTAATAGTTTGGAAGTCATATGAACAATGTGTGCGTATCGTTCACTCAATTGGCATACGTCTTACATGTTTATTAACAAGAGTATTGCGCGCAAAGTTTGCTGGCTATTTGTTACCTATATATCAGCACATTAAGGGAATGCTGGACTGACGAAATTACCGACATTTCTTTTGCAAACGATTTCTTTGAATTGGGTTTACAGAATTAAAAATGTTTTTACAGAATTGAAATATATATATTAATCTAGAGTGGGAAGGTCAATTTATTGTTAATAACAACAAAAAAATTAAGAAGTACATACAATAATAACCACTCATATCTGCACTTATCTACACCGTACAGCTGTCAAGTCACGACAATATGAGTTAATCTAATAGTTATACAAGTTGCTTGCTGTGTGAAGACGACATAAGATAGGAGGTTCGATAAGGACGTAAAAAATGTTTGAAATCTCCTCTTTCAATTGATAACCTTTTTGGTGAACTAGAATTTAAACAGCATGGCAGCAAAGTTTTGTTAGGGTCAATAGCGACCCATATAACGTGAGAGTAAAACATTTTTGTGAGTAATCTTATGTAAAAAATGGTTAAAACACGTTCAAACAGGTCCGCTTGCGTATAACTCTGTCTAAAGTTAAAATACTATAGTGCCGTGAAAAATCAAACTTTTGCGTAGGGTCCGAAATATATTATAAAATACATCAATTTTCAATTTTAAACACCTTGAGTTTATTAAAAATATCTTACATTTGCCTTGTTACGTAAGTATATTTATTAATAGAAATGGCAGTGACATAATTTTCTTTTGAAAGTATGACTTTTTAGCTTTAAAACGCCGTATTGTATTATAAAGTCTTAAAAGTTTTTTGTTGCAAAAATATGATTTTTTTAAAAAAAACATGAATTTTTAGACACCCAAAAATACCTCATATTTTCTTTGTTATATAATTATACTTTTTAAAAGGAATGAAAATAACATAATTTCTTTTGGAAGTATGACTCTTTAGCTTTAACACGCCGTATTTGAAAGTCCTTAAAAGTTTTCTGTTGCGGAGATATGATTTTTTAAATGAAAAGTGGATTTTTAAACAATTTCTAATTTTTGCTTAATGGGTTTTTTTTAACTGAATAACAAATCATTTTTTGGCAATGCTGATTATGTAGTCACATTTCTGAGATTCTGAACTTTTATGTAAAAAAAAAATTGTTGAAAAATGTTGATTGGAACCAAAGTTATAATTTCTCAAAGTTGAAAAAGTCTCTCAGAAAATGTGTTTACGTATTTTGTGAAATCGGTGTGTTTAAGGGTTAAAACATGGTTTTGCTTGCACAATATGAATTGTTTTTGAACGTGATTTGTTGAATATTTACACACAAAATATTTTTTGAGAAATTGTGTACTGTGTTGTGAAATTACGAGCAAACTAGCAATATATATGTTAGCCGTTTGTACCCAAGTAGAACAATAAGTCAAAATGACATCAAAGTGATTCACAATTATGTCAAAATGACATCAAAGTGAATCGTAATTGATCAAAAAAGTGACTTTTAATGATCATTTTGCAGTCACTTTGACATCATTTTGACGTCGTGATGACTTCCTGTTCTGCTTGAGTATATGGGACAATTCACGAGTTAGCCACTTGTAAGCAATATACACGATGTAACACGTTCTACAAATAAAACTCATGCAAATCTATTACAAAGTTTGCATGCATATCGCACGCAAAACTTGCATACAAGTCTGGGTAAATATTTCTTTTTTTTGTGCCAGGAATGTATTGCTATCAAGGGATGTGTGCATTCGTTGAGAATAAATAAAAAAATTCAGTATTACCCGGTTCATTTGCACTGTTTTCTGAAAACATATGAATTTCCTAATTTTTAGTATCTAAGTTTTTATCTGATCAACAATGTCACAAATGTTTTATTAGCCAGTCGATGCTATCAATTTTTTTATCTTTAAGACACGTCAAATGTTTCTATATTTGTTCCAGTCCTAAAAAAAAAATTAGAAAACTAACTTACAATTAAGTGCACTTAAATTATTCCCCATAGAAAAAAATATCTTATTGTTAGTGATATCACAATAGGCTCATAAGGTTACAGGTAATTTGATATTTGTTCATATTTGCACAATATTTTTTAAATGTCTTTTAATGTTTTTTTTTAATAAAAATTTGTTTATATTTGATTTAATTATTGTATTATATTGACATATTTTTTAGTTGCATTCTTATTTAAACAAATAACAGAAAAGTTATTTTATATGTTACTCCGTATTTGTAAAAATAGAAAAATAAATAATTTTATATACGTTTATATAAATAATGTGCCTTAATTATACATGTTTCATCTTTTCGATAACAAATATTGACCTGCTCTATCAGTTATTATTTATACACGTATCAGCATAAAATGTTCGCAGATCATCACAAGGGATCAGTTTATAGCAGTCGCCAGACCTTAAGCATTGTTTACCGGGGTCACGACTTGGATGGGTGGCCGTTTGGAAATTAAAAAAAAAAAAAAAATTTCTGAAAATGGAATATTTTTTATTGCGAAAAATGTTTTATAAATATTATAAAAATATTGTTCTGCTTATATAGATTCCACTTGGATGATCCATGTAAAAAAACGTGGATTTCGCACGTACCTGCTTTCATTGGGTTATTTCATATCATAGTCATATCATAGCGATATTACACTGTGACAAAGCCGACATTTGCATGTCCCTATGACATCACTGTGATATCATTGTGACATAATTATTTGTCACACTATAACGTTTATATGATATCATAGTGAATTTTTTGCTATGGGGAGAAAAGTGCCTAATATACGTGTGACTAGGTCTGTAATAGCATATAAAATATAAAAAATGTTTTACATTGAAATAAATGATCATAAATAAAATCATGAGAACATATATAATCTATTGTCATAGTTATTTTAAAGATTTAATTGGTCAATTATTACTGTTTTAAGTATATTATATTATTTGGAGTATAAAGACATCTACGATATATAAATGATATTATGTAACACACCTTATAGATTTTTATAATCTTGTCAAGATATTCGTTCTCGAGATTTTCATGAAGCATACTCGCAATTATTCCAGAGACATAATGATTAACTGCGCCTCCACTGCACAATATGCCCCTAACATAATTAAAATTACTGTTAAAAATATAATAAAGTATTATAGTTAAAATAGTAATTACATTATTTTGGCTGATTGACATAATTTACATTACTGCGCATAATAAATAATATACATAGAAAAATAATAATATTTAATGATTATTAACTTTTTCTACAAATTTTTACTTAAACAAGTTAATTATTTTAAATTAGTTCGATATAATAAATTTGATAGTTTTATGTAACATATATATATATACGTTTGTGTTTAATATCAATATAATTTTTTTCTAGAAAAAAAAATAATTTCTTACGATGTCTTTATAATGTTTACAATACGCGGACTGCATTCGATCCATCCAAACCGAATCGCTGGCGAAAAAATTTTAGAGAACGAACAGTTGGATACAATGTTTCCTCCTTTATAATTTAAATCTTTTGGATCATCATAAGAAAATAAGCGTTGTGGCGGAAATCCTTGTCCATAATAAAGCAAATTATATACATCATCACAGGCTACTACTATAGAATTGTTTTGTGCGATTTCCACTAGACGTTTGCACTGATCTATCAAGAAATAAAATTGATAAAATGATTTGCACTATTAATGCATCATATTAGACTCTTTTATATTTTATATTTATCATTTTTTTAATTTTAAAATAATTTATGTATTGATTGAAAAGAAATGAATAATGTAGTAGCAAATTCAATCACAGAATAATACAGCAAATGACAATTCAAAATTTTATTGTATATAATATTTTGAATATTTAAATTACCAGGCGACAATGTCATTCCGGTTGGATTATGGAAAATTGGTATCGTATAAAACATTGCCCAGAATATTTTTTGGTCGTTTAGGAAAAAGTTTTCTTTTTCCTTTTCTTCAATTATTAATTTTTCGAGTTCATCTAAATCTACTGTGTCATTCTTCATTGGCACTACACAAAATAAAAACAATTATACAAATGCCTTAATTATGTACCTACGTTTCCCTTTATTAAGATATTCTTATATAAATTTCTTTGTAGAATAATTGTCATTATACTATAAGGAATTACGTATTTATGATTGTATAATATATTTGTTGTTATTACATTATATGTTACTTTAATTTATAATTGGTATTTATATATTTATTGTATGTGTTTTTGATCATATTTTGTTTTTTAAAAGTTTTTAACATATTTGGATCTTGTTTTGTTTTACAAATATATAAATTTACATATATTCTCTACCTGTAACTATCCGCATTAATGGAAACTGTTTAAAAGCATCGAGGGCAATCATATATGTAAATTCCTCCACAAAGATAACGCCATTCGGTGAGAGTATGGTATTCAACAATAATTGAAGACCATGTGATGCTCCACATGTTAATATTAATTGTTCTCTCATTACAGAATTACCATATCGTTTACTCAAAAACTTAGATAACTCATCGCGACATTCCCAAAGACCCGGCGTGATACCATATTGAAAGAGGTAATATTTCCCTTCCTTTTCTTCTTCTTTCTAAGGCAATAATTACTTTTCTCATTATGGATAATTGTAAAAAGTGTCAATAAATATTTTATTGTGTTTTTGGCAATAGCTCATGAAATGTTCTATAAATTAAAATAACGAAATATCAATTATTAAATTTTTTAAGAATTAGTGTTATATTTTTATTTTAACATAAAAAAATATTTTAAGAATCGTGTCTTATTTAATACAAGATTTGCATATGTTAAATTATTTATAAAT
The DNA here is from genome assembly GCF_016802725.1 of Solenopsis invicta. NCBI lineage: Eukaryota > Metazoa > Arthropoda > Insecta > Hymenoptera > Formicidae > Solenopsis > Solenopsis invicta. Next base: position 13,591,928 of record NC_052664.1, on the reverse strand, counting down.
TACTAAATTACAATTAGCTTTACAATTGCATTTTTAATTTAAGCCAATAAAATTTTATTTACTATCAGATTTTGAAAATTTATTTTGATTTATAAAATTCAAGTTTTCTCAATTAATTGTTTTATTTATAGATAATAAGATTATTACAGATTATCGTTAATATTACTAGTCGCAGTTAGTGATTCATGCGATTTAACAAATTTAGTGAGCATACGTGTAAAATATGAACTTAAAATTAGAAATAATTTGTTTAATTACTTAGAGATAAAAAAAGAGAATATGTAATTGACTGTAAGTGTGACGTCTAACTAACACAAGATTAAATAAAATATTAAAATGGGTAATTACCAATCTATGTCGCGTAGATTTATTCAGCATTTCTGCACAATGTTTTAAAAGATCAGGACCAGGTGCACCGACCGACAAGTTTATAGCCTCTCGATTGTAGACATTAAATATTGGATCGCCATCGAACAAATGTCTCAAATATGGATCATGAATAATATCCATATTAACTGTTAAAGTTTTATAATCTGTTTTTATTTTTCTAAAAAATTTACATTGCATAGGCTGCTATTAAAAATTATATTATTTTAAAAACAAAATATACTTAGGTATAAATAGTGTACAAATTATAATTTGATCAGGATTACTTTTTCAGTATTATACTTTAAATATTATTATTATAAATATTTTTAATTTGTATTTTATTATCTGTATTTATAACACTGTATTTAATATATTAATATAATTATTTAATACAATAGATATTTATATAAATTGAAAATCTTGTTAATGATATAAGATAATAAACATATTCAAAAGTTATTGATTCTATATGTCTATCAATATTATGCAATATAATACAAAGGAATAGCCAATATCTGAAGGATAAAGCATAATGTATGGGTGTTCTAAGTCTATGTTAGGATGTATGGATCTTTGGACATTTTACAAACCTCTTTAGAATGTAACTTTTGCCCGTAAAATGCGTTTTGCGTCAGTAGACGCAAAAGAAAAAAAGGGTTTCACAAATAACCCTGGTCTCAATAAATTTTGTACATTATTACATTAATAATGTACACAATAAATTTTGTACATTATTACATTAATAATTTTTGTTTTATATAAGTTTATTATGTAAGGGAGACCATGGTTATTCGTGAAACCTTTTTTTCTTTTGCGTCTCCTGAGTCCTATATTAATTAAAAAAAAAGGACATAAAATGGTTTGAAAGGTTGAACCTTCTCCTTCACAATGCCGGTATAGATGGAACATGGAAATGTACATTTTTATATGTACTTGCTTTGAAGTACATATAAAAATGTCGATTAATGCCAAGTATTTCGAATAACTCTAAGCCCGGGTTAATTTGAAAATAGTTCGGAAATATTCTGAAATTTGTGTTTAAAATAAAAAAAATGTAAAAAAGCTATTGTGAAGACTTTCTTTTATTAATAAAAGGATATATAGTGTTATAAAAAAATATTACATACAATAAAAAAAAACAAACACACAATAGAGAAATTTATTGTTTTAACATTTTTTTAACAAGTCAGAGACTATTCGTATTTTATGTAATTACATCCGTTAAGTATTAACTTGTGTATTTTGGTACATAGAATGCATATAAAAGAAAAAAATTGTTCGAACGACGATTTGACGTATAGTTTTTCGAATAGCGTTAACTGTGAGCATTATTATAATACGTATGACGTACAGAAATAGATATCACACAGCAAAAAGTAAGCACAAAATGTTTCAAATACGTTCAACTGGACACAATACAAATTACGTTCAAAGTTTTCAAAATGAATTTTATTTATCTTACTTAAATTTCGATGAATGCTATCAGAAATTACTTTGACTGACGCAAAACACATTTTTTACTACTACGACTTCAATATGACGCCGTTACCAACAAAACTTTGTTAGCAACATCATTATATTAGGACGTGTTCATAGTATTTAAAGTAAATTTTTTAATATAAACCCATGAAAAGATATTTCTATTTTTTGAATTACCCCGTCTGTCGAATTGTCCTGGTCTATTGTTATAGACAAATCCTTTCATGTTTCAATTTTTTTCAGCTATAATTAAAATTGCAAGATATAAATATTTGTTATTGTAATATTTGTTATTTATATATATATATATATATATATATATATATATATGTATATATATATATATGTATGTATGTATGTATGTACGAGGTGTGTTCAAAAAGTATCGCGAATTTTGTGTTTTTTCAAAAATTATTTATTTATTCATGAATATCTATTTTGTCCCCTTCAAAGTAATCCCCATGAGATATTATACACTTGTGCCAACGGTTTTTCCAATCTTCGAAGCACTTCAAAAAATCTTTTTTTTTTATCTTGTTCAGCTCCTCCTTCGATGCCGTCTTTATCTCGTCAAGCGTAGCGTAACGTCGTCCTTTCATGGGCCTCTTCAGTTTAGGGAACAAGAAAAAGTCACAGGGGGCCAGATCTGGGGAATACGGTGGCTGCGGCATCATTAGTGTGTTGTTTTTGGCCAAAAAGTCGCGCACAAGCAACGATGTGTGAGCAGGGGCGTTTGGTACGAATTTCGCGGCGACCCGTCTCATGCCCAAATCATTGATAAAAATCGAATGGCACGAGCCAATCGATATGTTTAGGTCCTCAGCAACTTCTCTAACGGTGATTCGACGATTGGCCAATACCATTTTCTCCACTTCATTAATTTTTTCGTCTGTTGTTGAAGTGCTCGGGCGTCCGGCACGCTCTTCGTCGTTCACATCTTCTCGGCCTTCTGAGAACATTTTGTACCACCGATAAACGTTGCTTCGGTCCAAGGTAGCTTCTCCGTATGCCACAGTCAACATTCGGAATGCATCCGCGCACTTAATTTCGTTTTTCACACAAAATTTGATACAGGTTCTTTGATCCATTTTTTTGAATAGGTAAAAATCGAAGACGATCCAAAACACGTGCAAGCAAAGCAGCTGTCAACAATTAAGTGAACATTCAAAATGGCCGAGCTTGTCGGCATAAGTGAGAGACATGAGTACCAACATAACGCCACAAAAAGATCGAAATTCGAATATACGTAACCCGCGAAAATTCAAAATTCGCGATACTTTTTGAACACACCTCGTATGTATGTATGTATACATACAAATAAAATTATTTTTTATGACTACATATGATTATATATTTCCACTAAATTAATCTAAATTTGTTGAATATTGCTAATTAATATTATTTTTTATTACATTGTATGTCGTAAAAAATTTTTTTTTATTATTATGAAGTGCATTTTTCTTGTGTTTTAGACGTTAAAAAGTTGAATTTTGGCTTTAGATATTAGCAATTTTTGAGATAAAGTATTGCATTATTTAGATTCATAAAATATGAATTGAGTGCACATCGTATATATATCTTGTAATTTACACAATTGTAATTACTATAAGTATTTAGATCTATTATATAAAATTTATAAATGTTTGAGAAAGTATTCTAGTTCAAAACTCATAAATGTTTGCCTATTGTTAAGAATTTTTTTTAAAGGAAAACTGCTGCACATTTTTTAATGCGTTTGCATATCTACTTGTATTGTATATATTTAGCAAAGATTACGACTATTTATAAATTGTTTTTTATACAAAAATTATATTTAATTAAATATTAAAAAGAAGAATACTTGTTCTTTAAAACCGTGCCATTTAGTAATTTGTAATTTTTTATTAATCCTAACTCAGACAATAACAAACATTTTACATATAAAAGTTAATGTCAATAGTTTTAGTAATTTCTAACAAATTGTGTCAGCTAATTTGGTTAGCTAAAATATTTTTTAAAATTTACGTAACATAAAAGGTAATAAATATTTAGCCATATAAACATTTGTAAACATGAACTAAGCATATATAAATCTGCTTTTTGTATCTCTATTCAATTTTTATTTAAATAATTAATTACGCAATAAATTAGCTATTGCGTAACTAATTAATTATAATTAAATATTTTTTTAAAGATGTAGTCTACATTAACAGAGCTCTAACGAAGCCATAAAGGCTATTTAGAGCGCATTCCACTTTTAAGATTTGCAATGCTCATGGAATCATTTCATCCTTGTTGTTTGTTAAATATTAAAGAAGGACAAGTAATGCCAGCAATTGTTGCGAGCGTTAAGTGATGTCTTAGACTATTCTACATAACACATAACGCGGGTCACATGTCGTAAACGCGGCACAGTCAAAAGCATTAATAGTTCTTTTAATGCTTCTGATGCATTCTGTGTTTTATGTAGAATGGCCTTAATAACCATTAGAGATTTTATTATAGTTTTTTAAATATATATATGTGTTTCAATAAAAGAAAGAAAAAAAACAATTAATTATAAGTTGTTAATATTTTATTTACTTGTTTGCATATCTAATTAATAGTTTCAGTCAAAAAAAATTTATTTTATATGCAATAAACAAAATATCTTTTATTTGATCTAGTATATACATTTTTTTATATAGGTAAATGAACAAAATATATTTATGTTTGCAACAAATAAAATTAACATTATGAAATACTATAAACTGTACTAGTACATTTTGCAGTTTTCAGGATTTCCTTACTCCCCTCCTACTAACTAGTATATTTTGTATAAATATTATGAAATATATCAATGTAGATTAAATTCTTAAGAAATCTTGAAGTCTATTCTTACCGATTAAACGCAATAATTTTGTGACAACATTTTGTATGTATTATTTTTATAAATTTGGAAATCCTATTTTAGAATTAAGGTATATATGCATTGAAACGTGTCTGAAGTATGGACTTTATGCAGAGAACAAAAAAAAGTTTTTTAATTCAGATCTTTTTTATTATTTCTTAGACGTATATGGCGTCCAAAGCTGTCAAATCGTGACAATATTTGCCTGATATAAAAGCACTATAGTCTGTACTTACGAAATTGGAATCTCCAGGTGTATAAATTACACGAAAAAATTATAACGTTGAATTTTTAGAACTAAACACCTAATTTAATATGAAAAGTTTATTATACGAAAATTTATATATATGTGTGTGCTTGATACTGATGTAGTAGTATGTAATGACGTATTGATATTTGATAAACCATTCGTATATGTAATAAATCGTATGTGTGTAAGTCCTTATTTAGTTGGTAGCTCATAACTTCAATAATTTATGATACTTCTTAAGTTTTAATTAATTGTGATTTCTAATACTGATTGATAATTCGCTATTATCTGATTAAGACACTTAAGATGACTATACAAAATGCAATACGTACAGTCATCTTGATAATATTATCTTTGACAATATTGAAGTCCGATTCGCACATAATTTTGTAATACTTTTAATTATTTAATAAATAACAAATTGCTGCAAAAGCTTTGAGAAATATTTTTAGAGAATACAATTAAATTTACAAAGTTTAATAAATTAATTAATAATTATTATTTTTTATCCGACCTTGAAACTGCAATAAAAGAATATAATAAAAATATTATAAAATTTTTTAAAATATATACAGTTAAAAGTGTAAATAAAGTAAACAAATCTTGATTTTAAAGTTTGTTGTTTTAAATTTTATAGATTTAAATATGTAATTCTGTCACATACATGTAATAGACAGATTTTTATAATGGTTTTGCCGGTTATCCATATGGAAATAGTATATGATTATTAAACGTTAATAGAAATAGATATTTTATAAAGTTGTAAAAATTTAATGGACGTTATATACATGGATGTTTTGAGTTTTAGTGTAAATAATTTCCCAAGTAGAACAACAAGTCAAAATGACATCAAAGTGATTTACAATTGTGTCAAAATGACATCAAAATGAATTGTAATTGATTGAAAAGTGACTTTTAATGATCATTTTGCAGTCACTTTGACGTCATTTTGACGTCTTGATGACTCCCTGTTCTGCTTGGGTTTAAAGCTGCAAAATTATATACTTCAAAATTATGTAAAAGTACATACTTTGAAAGTATATAATTTTATATTGAGTATGTTTATTTCTATGTACTGTGCACACACACTGAATTTCCTTAATTAAATTTTATTAAGTCTTTTTTGTTGAATGAAATGATACGCAAAACGTTTTATTTTCGTATTGAAGAAACGCCGAGATTATAAACGTGAAAATTTGTGCGAAAAATATCTCAAGCACAGATATCAACGCTGTGTGATTACTCGCGAGAGACTGCGAGAGACCACGAGAGACTGAAAACGTGAAGCTATGTTGTAATAGACATTCTTTATGATTAACATCTCGGGTCTTTCCGTACAGTTCCGTGAAGTACCGTGTATATGTATTTTACATTTATCAAATGACGCTGCATGCGCAATGTGTTAAAATAACGTAAATGCCATTTATTAAATTTCTTAGAAAATAAGGAAAATTTATTTTTTTGAAAACAATCAATCAATTACTTCAAAAATTCTATTAAAAAATTATGATAATAAAGATATTAACAATCAAATTCTGCAAATAATTTTAATTAAGTTTTAACTTGTATATAAAAGTCTTATATCAAGAGACGCGAGTGCGTCTCGTGCCAATTTAAAAAAAAGATAAAAAACGCAAAGCGAGAAAGACCGCGCCTCTTTTATGCGAGTCAGCGATTTCAAGCATTAACGAGTTATCAGATCTCAGTAACGGCTGAACCGATCAAGGTCTGAGTAGTCTCAATCGATAGCTTGGTGACGAATTGCATAATAAAAGTGTTTTTATTTTTTCTCTCCGTGTCCTACGAGCGGAGATATCGCGACGCAAAGTCCAATACATACATGTTTTACATGTGTGAGATACGTCATTATCATCGCCAAGCGAATCTTGTCTAGTACCTCTTTTCGACACGAGTAACGAGTGGCGCTCATTTATAGCCGTTCTATCACGTGATGTAACATGGCCGTACCCATAAGCATCATGGCCGTCTACCACTATATATGTGTACGTACATGTAAGTTAAGGTGACAGTTTTCCTAACCTGTTATTTTTAGATTCGCGAATCAGGCACGTCGCGTCGCGAAAAGCGCGCTGCATTAGGTATACGGTCGTTAGTGCCGGGTGATGGTACGTCCTCGTGATCCTTCGACGAGGACAGTACACTTCAAGGACGCTTTCGAAAACAGCACGAGGTGTCAGTAGTAGAAGTGGTGATAGTGACGGTGGACGACTGGAAATGACGTGCAGGAACGACGACGACGACGACGACGGCGACGGCGACGGCGACGGCGACGGCGACGGCGACGACCTGCGGCAACGACGACGGCGACGACCTGCGGCAACGACGACGACGACGGCGGCGGCGGCGACGGCGACGACGCGCGGTAACGACGACGACGGCAACGGCGACGACAACGACGCGCGGTAACGACAGACGACGACGACGACGACGGCGACGGCGACGGCGACGACGTCGACGATGTCGTATGACGACGACGACGACGGCGACGGCGACGGCGACGGCGGCGGCGGCGGCGACGACGCGCGGTAACGACGACGACGACGGCGACGGCGGCGGCGAAGGCGATCTAAGTGTTGACGTCGAGATGATCCTCGAGATCTCGAAAAAGCGTCTTATATTCTATTCTAATTACGAATAACGAAAATTTAATTTTCAAACTTAGCAAACACATAGCGTACGTTTAATTTAATATAATGTAATTATCTTGATCTATGTTATATATGTTATATACATACATTACATCTTAGCATTATATTTGGTGCTTGTTGGAAATGTTTAATTTTATCATAATACTTTACAATTTCTATTGTTTTTTTTATTATTGTTATTCTTTTGATGTCTCGTATAAAAACAGAAGATAAAAATTAAAAGTTATAAAAATTGGATATTTACTGTTATTATTCAAAGGTAGGAATAGAGGATTGTAGATTAAATTGTGGGATCGATTTTTTTAAAATTTGGTGATCCTAAAGATGTGCTACTTAACGATAATGTTGAATTTTTAATAATAAGATTTATTAATGGTTTTTGTTATAAATAATAACGTAAGCATGTATATATATTTTTTTTCAAAGAAAGGTAAAAAAAAGATGTCAATTTATGCGTGTGCACGCACCTTATTTTTAATTTTTTTTAATTAACAGAAAAATTTTTTAATGCTAACCCATGTAATAATTTTATTTTTAACTTTAATTTTACAAAACAAAAGTAGTACTACATTATACTTTGTATTCTCATTGAAAAATTTTCTTATTCTAACCCAAGTGGTATGTATCTTCACAATCTTGCAAAATTAAAATCATGTATTTCATTACAAATAAAATAAATATTGCTTAACACTACAAAACACGTGATATCAGTACAAAATTACCTTTTCAAAAAAAGGTAAAAAAAAGGTGCCAATTTATGTGTGTGCATGCGTACCTTATCTTTAATTTTTCTTAAAAACCCAAGTGGTACTATTTTTGTATTTTAACAAGAATTTTTCCATGCTAACTCACTGTGGTAATTTTACCTTTAACTTTAATTCTACAAAACAATAGTAGTACTACTTTGTACTTTGTATTCTCATTGAAAAATTTTCCTATTCCAACCCAAGTGGTATATATTCTAAAAAATGAGTAAAATTTTTAAATTGCGCCAATTATAAAAAGAATATATTGCTCTTTAAAATAACTGCTGTATTTACTTAAAAATAAATAACTTAAATTTAATCTAACCTAAATGTATTTTTTTCCAAAAAATGTATGAAATCTTTAAATTGCGCTAATTATAAAGAGAATATATTGCTGTTTGAAATAACTACTGTACTACTTTTAACGAATAAAATGCAAGTGATAGTATATTTATTTTTTAAGTATAACCCAAGTAGCGGTATCTTTAATTCCTTTTTAAATAAAATTCAAGTGATATTGTCTGTGTAGTTTTATAGAAACATTTTTCTGTTCTAACCTAAGTGGATGTACTTAATTTAAAAAAGTTTCAATGAAATATGTAACATTTAATCTCAAAGAATTAAAGAGAAAACAGAAATGAGAATGTTTTATTAAAATAAAAAATTTTTAAACTACAAAAAATTGGCGCTGCTGTTTTACATTTTATTTAGATTATATTTAGACATCTAGCAGCGCCAACTTTTTTAGTTTAAAAATTTTTTATTTTAATAAAACGTTCTTATTTCTGTTTTCTCTTTAATTCTTTGAGATTAAATGTTACATATTTCATTGAAACTTTTTTAAATTAAGTACATCCACTTAGGTTAGAACAGAAAAGTGTTTCAATAAAAATACACAGACAATATCACTTGAATTTTATTTAAAAAGGAATTAAAGATACCGTTACTTGGGTTTTACTTAAAAAATAAATATACTATCACTTGCATTTTATTCGTTAAAAGTAGTACAGTAGTTATTTCAAACAGCAATATATTCTCTTTATAATTGGCGCAATTTAAAGATTTCACTCATTTTTTAGAATATATACCACTTGGGTTGGAATAGGAAAATTTTTCAATGAGAATACAAAGTACAAAGTAGTACTACTATTGTTTTGTAGAATTAAAGTTAAAGGTAAAATTACCACATGGGTTAGCATGGAAAAATTCTTGTTAAAATACAAAAATAGTATCACTTTGGTTTTTAAGAAAAATTTAATATATACATTAAAATATTTAAAATTTTAATCGTAAGTCTAAGCATAATAAAAATGTGCAAGAATTATACTGCCCTTTTTTTTACTTTTAGTGGCACATTTCACGAAACATGAATATACAATAAAAACACAGCAATTATAATTCTTTCATACAATAAAAGACATTTGCATAATGGCATTGTTTTATTATGACACGTCTTCTTGGAAATAAAAGAATCAATATGATAATAATTAAATTAATATAAAAAATTTTTTATTAATTTATTTTAAATTGTTATTTCAAATAATGAATGTTAAATAAATATTAGATGTATATATTCCTTTAAATCATTATTTTAAATTATTGATGATAAAGTAATTAATCTAAGGGGAATATTAAACTAATGCTGAATTAATGTTAAATAAATATTAAGTTAATATTGAATAAATGGAAAATAAATCTATTTATAATTATTATTTAAAATTAAAAATTAATGCCCTGGCAAAAATAAAGCTTAAAGCGAGAGTTAATGAAGCGTTAATCAAGTGTAAGGGAAGAGTAACAGAAGTGTAAGGGAAATCTGGTAGGAAGCGTAATTTGGGACATTGGAGCGTAAAACAAGCATCAACTAAACGTTCTAAAAGTGTTAACAAAACGTTACACAACTCTTCAGCAAGTGCAAGTAAAATGTGAACAAAATCTTATCGAAATTTATTTAAATGTGAACGGAGCATTATCGAAATGTATAGTGAATTTAAACGGAGCATTTATCAAGCTAACTCAGAAAAGCAGTTATTATACCAATTGAACTTGTAACCGTGCCCAATGTTGCTGAACCTCGAAGATCGTACAGGAAATGATACTTCGTGGTGATCCATGAACAATTGATGCTTATGTAAACTAAATTTGTGATGCATTAATTCAATAAACGTTAAATAATTTTAAAATTTCAGTTAAAAAGCATATAAGAAGTATATGACAGCATGCACACGCATACACACGCACGCACGCACGCACGCACGCACGCACGCACGCACGCACACACACACACACACACACACACACACACACACACACATACATTTCTATTCTTAGTTTACATTTTATGAATACTTGAAAAGTGTACAGTATATTTAATTACTGTTACGTCTGGTGCCCAAAAATTTTTTTTTAACCTTGCGCACCATCCGCATGCATTCGTTAACGTAAAATTTAAAATAGTTAAACCTTATAGAAAAATTAAAGAAACAAATTTTGACATATAAAGATAATGTAACGTAAATAACCACTTCAAATTTGAACTTATAATAGCATCGCATAACCACCTTAAATTTTGTTATACTTTTCAATAAAAATATTAACGAAATAATAACAAAATAATAAACCGGTGATCGCATGATGATTGCGTGTACTAGGTGCTATCGCGCCGTACATGCGAACCTGAGATCACTAGTTAAGGTATAAATTTGATTAAATTGGAAATAATGCGCGGGATGCGATTCACAACAATCGCGCGCGGTCTCCCCGTGCCTCGCGGCTCCCTGTGTCATCAAGAGCCCGCGCGCGCCGAGTCTCCAGATTTATTCAGGCATAAAGAAAAATAGTTTTCGCATAGTAGAAATAATAAACTTGCAAACTTCAACATGCACTCTGTAGAGCGCCTACTCCACTATCCTGCTACGCACGCGCAACTAGAAAAACACGAAAACTGGGAGCATTATAGACGTCCAAAGTATAAAAATCAATTTCGCCCAGAAGCAATATTAAAATTTAAACTTTTCGGTGACGTAATGATTCGGAAAAATTGTCACTACTATCCTGTTAAATCAAAATTAAAACAACTCAAGAATTGTAACCTACATAAATATTTAAAAGCTCTCGGAATAATTTTTGTCGCGATACCGGTGCGCGCGGGCGCGCGCTTCTCGCGACTCTTGTATGACAATTTCAACTATTTTCACGGGACAATTAAAAATAGTAACACTAATAAACCTATGGGTTTTATTTTAAAAATCTATTGTACTCGCTTTCAGCTTGCGCTCTGTGCTCACTATATTAAAATCCCATAAAATTTAGAACCGCTGGATCCTCCAAAAATTCAAGATCGATAAAAAATAATTTGCGTTGAAAAATCCTAATTCTTTTGCTACATTACAATTCAGAAAAATCAGCATTACAGTTCTGCGCACCCAAACTAAAAATCTTTCGAAAATTACGTTTTATATTGAATTTTAAGGTATCAAAATTAATTCTTGATCTCATACGCGATTCCTCCTTAACTTGCGAGCCGCGCGGCACGCGGAGGGCGCGTATCGTTAGGGGGCTTGTCTATATTGGAAATCATACAGAAATCGGGAACCTCTCCTCCCTGGTACCCCTCGTCTACAACCAGACGGTTTAAATACGACGCGAAATCGGAAATCAGATCACTTCTATCCAGTCAGCAATCGATGAGAGCGCAATCCAGGGCAGCCTCCCAAGTTGTAGATTGCTGACAAGATAACGGGTGGGTCAATAATTAATAACTTCCATCAGGAATCACCAAGATGTCTCTCCCCTGGTTTCCACCCTTCCGCAAAACCCCTTCCATCACCGATCTCGCATACAGCGGCCAGGTAGTGCGCTGAATGACGTGGAAATATTTTATTGTTAAATTTTTGTTTACTGACGTATAGGTACCACAATGTATTCATACAATTTGCTCATCTGATTAACTGTTAAAACCGTCATTGATTTTTGTCTTAGAAATTATTGGAAATCGTATGATTTTATTTTCTCAGCCAATAAAATATAGTTTAATATAATATTACACTTTTAAATCCTTTTACCAAAAGCATTGTTTGGGGACAATCTTTAAATTGTACAAACTATGTATGCACTTGAGAACGTTCTCAAATTAACCGTATGTTCTGGAATTTTAAGCATGTTCTGTGTGTCAGTGAAAAGGTTTTATCCAAATCTTTCTAGATATCCTTTATACAGTTGGAATTTTTTAACCGTGGGTTCTTGAAATAAATATTATTTGAAATATGTACAACTCGAAAAACGTTGTTATAAAACCCTTATATCGGAACTTAATGTTTGTTTTAAATTTATCAAGATAGATGTTAGTTTGATAACGTTTTTATCAGGATATTATATCTACTGTATAATTTGGAGACAGTTTCCCATCAATGTTTTCATTAAAATATTTTATAATACATAAAAATAAACTTGCACGCTTTTTTATTGCCTTGGAAATAAAATTTTTAATTACATATTAAGATTATTTGTTATTTTATTACTATTTATCTAATACTGACGTAATGATACTAGAATTAAGTAACAGTACAATAATTAGTTACTATTAATCTTTCAATATGTTTTCACGTTCCTCTTAAGACGAATACATGTAAAATATGCATTATATGATTTAATGTAGTTAATGTATTGTTTGAGGACATGCTTCTAGGTGGCGCCACTCTACAGTCCGAATCATATAAAATTTTTGCCCCAAAGTATGCGTTAAATATAGAAGTATATAAGTCCCCAATGTACGCGATAAAACTCAAATTTTTTTGAGACCAGTCCCTAAAGTATCGGAATGTCCCAACAGGGGCCTTGGCCTCTTGAAAGTGTCCTCATAGGATGCTCCTGATATATATATATATATATATATATATATATATATGGGACGTTTCGCGTTAAACGGGCCACCCCCTCCTTCCAAAAATTAACGCAACGGAAAAAAACGTTTAAGGTTTCAAAATATTCGTATACTTGTGTAGTTTCGAATGGAACGTGGCGATTTGAAAAATTCAATATGGCGGCTAAAATATGGCGCCTGAAATCCACAAAAGTCACGAATGATCTTACATTATCTTCGATTAAAATGCGAAAACTTGACAAATCAACTTGAAAATGATTACTATAAAGTTTTCGAGGTCGTTGATTACGAATCTGGAGACAAAATTACAAAATTCAAAATGGCGGATTTAAAATGGCCGGATTTGGAATCAGTACATAAAAGGTGAGTATTATAATTGTTGTGTATTATCGATTCTAATACTCTACACTGACCATTGGTTCAATGGCACCAAAGTATCGCATTACTTGCAATTTTTTTCCTTTAATGACAAGGAAAGCATGTCCACTTTGGATTTTCATTACTCGCGGAGCTTCAGAAAATCGTTTCGCAAGAAATTTCTGAATTTTTATATGTTTCTCTTTGCTGTAATAGAAAAATTTGATATTGATAAATTTCTTTTTTGCCCATTCAAAAAGATCTGCTGAGTTTAAGATGGCTTCTGTTGATTTAGCCTAAAGACTTGCACGGGTAGCTTCCCTTTTAAAAATGCCGCCAACACCGTCAGCTCCTTTGCCATGGGTTGTGGCATAACAGTACCATTCTGCTTCTATTCCAAAATCTTTATGATGGATGAGATTACTCATCTGATATTTATTTTTATAGTGCTGCTTTGCGCCATCAGTAACGTAAATAATTTTTTTGACATTTGGACAGACTTTTCTGATTTCGGAAATAAATATTTCTTGCATCACGTACACAGCAGCAGTGTCATGTGTTGTACAATTCGATAACAGTACAATGCTTTTGTGTGAAACTTCTTTTTCATTTGTATAATAAAACAACACAGGATGAACAGTACATTGATCATTATTATAATGAAATGCTTGAGCAGCATCTTGAGCGACATAAGCGTAATTTTCTGAGAAATCACATTGGACTAGTACTTCCTCTGGTCGCAAGCTATTCTTCCGCTCTGACACATACTTCGATTGATTTTTTGAAATAAAATGATGAGGTACTAATTTCTCTAAACGAGTACATAATTGAGAGACGAAATCGTCTGTAGAAAGGCATTCTTTTATCAGAGTGCACCTATCAGTCGATTGCCACGTGCTGAAGATGATTTCTGAGACGCCTCTTTGTTGTAAAAGTTTAGTAATGTAATCAGAGAATCTTCCAATATCAGGGCAAGACTCGCAATCTCTTAAATAGCAGGCAGGTATTGGTGTTTTACATACGACAAACGGAAAACAATCTTTGAAGTTATTTACTGGATTTTTCAAGTTATTTGTCAATCTTTTTATATCAATAGCATCAAGCATCGCTTTAAAGTTTCGATGATCGGTATAAACACATACACTGTGTGTACCTCTTGCCCCTGCGAGTACACAGTATTTGGGTCTAAGCTCTGAAAATCTAGTCAAGCCGATTGGATGCTCAGGATTCAGTTTTTTAAATTCGATATGCAGAGATTTCACATCACTAAATAGTAATCGTTTCTGTTTTTTTTTGTGGTCATCAATCTTAATAGTAACTGTCTCTTTTTTATGTGGCATAATTCGGCTGTTAATATCATTCTCGTAAAAGTCGGTAACTTTCTTTACAGTATTTTCGGGTAAACATTTTCTTTGTCTCAAAGCTGATATCACTAAAACACCTTTCGATGCCCTCAATTCCTTAGTGTTTTTTGCCATTCTCCGAGATGTTCCAAATTCCTCAGCTATTTTACGGATACTCCAACATTCAGGAGCAATCGTAAGTATTGCGACACGACATGGATCATTTTTATCTAACAAGGAAACACAGGGAAGTGTCCGCCTCAGATTAAAACGAGTTTTTGATATGTTGTAGTATAAATAAGAATAAGAGACACGTATTTTTTTATACGTGCCTATACGCATTTGAAGGGGGTGAAACACCCCTTTGAAGAAAATCGGTTTTTTTCTTTCGAAGCGTATGCCGTCGAAACTATAAGAGATAGAAAAAAATGTTTCAAATAAAAGTTGAATGGCTCGAAGAGTAATTTATAACAGCGAAAAAAAATTTTTTTTTTCTTAATTCTTTTTAATACTTTCCCCCACCACTTACCTATTTTTTTTCAAAATTTTTATTTTTTTTATAAGCAAAATAAAGCTTATTTTATTACAAATTCAACGGTATATGATAAAGTTACGATACAACATTCCCATTTTCCAAAAATAATTAAAAACCTTTCTATACGCACGGTACGCGCACCCGTCCGCGCGTTTGTGTGCTACGGAAGTGACTCCCTTCGATTTCGACGTGCCTTTAATATGTTGTACAGATTAAAATAAGGGACACGTATGTTTTACACGTGTTCTAATACACTTTTAAGGGTAAAACACCCTTTTGAAGAAAATCGGGTTTTTTCTTTCGAAGCATGTATCGTCGAAACTATAAGAGATAAAGAAAAATGTTCTCAATGAAAGGTGAATGCATGTTTTTCTCGCATAAGATGACAAAAACATTTCGAGGACAGTCTGTATCTAACATGAAAACGCAGACATTGAAAAAAACATTTACTACAAAATAAAACGACAGTACATTAAAGAATTACGGTGTTGTAAGACATTAATTTCTTGTTTAGAAAATAATATGTAATTAATATAAGTTAAACATTTATTTACTGGTCTACATGATTCAACTAGAATATTTGTTCACTTCAACATTTTATAAATAAGGAGACTTGGATTACAAAAAATTATTACTCACACATTCCATATCTTCACTATCTAACGCTAGCTCATCAACTAACAACAAGAGAACTAAATGTTCAACAAGAGAACAAAATTTCCTATCTTGAAATAGAATGTTTACGTCTCGGCAGTACTGACATGTATAGATTCAAGAGTTACGTATGTAAGGAAATGACCCAAAGTGCACGCGCCAGTAGCGTGGTTATGCATATTTCTACACTAATTGAATTTAATAACCACATTAATTGAATTGTATAAATGCAGTATAAAAGATGAAATTTTTAACTAATTTTTCAATTAGTTTTATGTTAGTTCTCTTGTTGTTAGTTGATGAGCTGGCGTTAGATAGTAAAGGTATGGAATGTGTGAGTAATAATTTTTTGTAATCCAAGTCTCCTTATTTATAAAATGTTGAAGAGAACAAATATTCTAGTTGAATCATGTAGACTAGTAAATAAATGTTTAACTTATATTAATTACATATTATTTTCTAAACAAGAAATTAATGTCTTACAACACCGTAATTCTTTAGTGTAGTATCGTTTTATTTTGTAGTAAATGTTTTTCTCAATGTCTGCGTTTTCATGTTAGACACAGACTGTCCTCTAAATGTTTTTGTCATCTTATGCGAAAAAAACATGCATTCAACTTTCATTGAGAACATTTTTCTTTATCTCTTATAGTTTCGACGATATACGCTTCGAAAGAAAAAACCCGATTTTCTTCAAAGGGATGTTTCACCTTTAAAAGTGTATTAGGACACGTGTAAAAAATACGTGTCCCTTATTTTAATCTGTACAACATATTAAAGGCACGTCGAAATAGGAGGGAGTCACTTCCGTAGCGCAGAGTGCGGACGGGTGCGCGTACCGTGCGTATAGAGAGGTTTTTAATTATTTTTGGAAAATGGGAATGTTGTATCGTAACTTTATCATATACCGTTGAATTCGTAATAAAATAAGCTTTATTTTGCTTATAAAAAAAATAAAAATTAAGAAAAAAATAGGTAAATGGTGAGAGAAAGTATTAAAAAGAATTAAAAAAAAAAATTTTTTTTCCACTGTTATAAATTACTCTTTGAGCCATTCAATTTTTATTTAAAACATTTTTTTCTATCTCTTATAGTTTCGACGGCATACGCTTCGAAAGAAAAAAATCGATTTTCTTCAAAGGGGTGTTTCACCCCCTTAAAGTGCATATGGGCACGTATAAAAAAATACGTGTCTCTTATTTTTATCTGTACTACAACATATTAAAAACTCGTTTTAATCTGAGGCGAACACTTCCCTATAAGTTCTATGAAGAAACACGGCCCTCGAACGCGCCCGAGAGGCCCCGAATGCACGCAAGGCAGTAAACGAATCGCATCGCTCGGCATCATGGCGCGAGTTCGTTAAGTTTTGCGGCGCGAAATACAAAGTAAACGCAACATATGGCACGTAACATCTTAAAAGTGTTTTAATTTGTATAAAAAATCTGAGAAAATTATAAAATTATATCATTATATATAAATTATATAAATTATATCATTATATATAAATTTTTCTCGAAATGAAAGCTATAGACTTGTAAGTGACAGGACGCGATTTCGAATTTACATATTCTGTATGAATTTTTAATTCTTTAGCGGAATTCATAGAGGAACTCTATAAATCTAGATAACATCTAGGTTACTAATAATAGGTAATTAATCTAGGTAACTAATAATCTCAATCGTTCCTATTACTACTAAATTTTTTTCAGCGCACATAATGTACAAGAAGACATTACAAACGTATCCGAGAAAATATTATTGAAAAATGTAGCATGTATGCTAATCTATTTAGCACGTAAATTATAAACATTTTTTCATATTTTTAAATTATGTTGGTTCAAATGAAAAACGACAAATGGTAGGAATGATTGTTCTTTATTACAATAAATTTTTATGATATATAATGATACAATAAAGATCTATAAGTTCTATGTCCACAACCGAATGGCAAATGCAACTCCTCGTAAATTACACAACATTCGATTACACTGTACAATTTCTAATTAACACGATCAGTCGCAGTTTAATTTACATTTAGAAGATCAAATCTGCGAGAGTGAGGACAATGGAAAGACATTTTCTTGGTCCGTCCAAGAAAAATCACGTGTCTTTCTTCGTGTGGCGAGTAACGCGTCGCGATGAATGATATATTACAAAGAGAATTTGTTACAATAATAATAATTAGTAACACTTAATGCAATGTACACGATACATCTTGGCTACATTATTACGTGTAAGATACTGTACGGTATGCAGCGAGATTGAAAATCAGTGTGGATTATTTTTTCGCAAGCATTTTTTACAAATGTTTTCGTTTTTATTTCGATCATCATAAAATACGATTGCGATAGAAAAAGTGTGCAAATATTTTTGGAAATTTATAATTAATATCATTTTGTATTTTAATGTTAGACAAAGAAATATTTTGTGTATAAATGTATATATTCTTTTTTCTCTACCCGAATCAAATCTGCAGAAACAAATTTTGAGTAGAGCATGCTATCAATTTTTATTGGTCGAAAGGCAACAAATTGTACGTAGAGTCTATAATATCTGATAATGTCGGTAAACTGCCGTCATAAATATAAAAAAGTGTCTGCTGATATGCTATACCAGTAGACAGCAGAAGTCAAGAAAATAGCAATGTGTCGATATTATGGCTGACATGTTGCTTGCAATTATATGTGTTGCTATTAGAATTGCAATAGCTGAGTCAGCATTGGTTGACAAATTGATGCCTTCGCAATATGATAACTTTGAATATTAACTTGCTAGCAACTTGCTTGTAACTTTGAAATCATCATCATTAAAATTCATACTGTTGCCGTTACGGCAATGTATACATGTATACATTACTGCGTGTTGATTTAATATCGGTATATTTGAAATCGTTGAAGATAAATGAAAGACAAATTGCCAGCATTATTAGTTATAATCATAAATTTACGCGATTTCGCTAAGATGCTTAGTTATCTGGGACAGAATTTGTAACTTCTGCTCGATTTTTGCTGCCAGTTTGTCATTAAATTGTTCGTGCGCGCAGATTCTATTTGACTTCTGTCACTAATCTGCTGACATAGCATGTTAGTAAGCTTTGTCATTGGAACAAATTGAAGGAATATATAACTATTGATCTGTGGTCAAAATTTGATTAAATTTGTTGCTATTTTGTTATTTAGGCAGTTAAAATTAATATCGAATGGACACTGTTAAAAATACGCATTAAAATTTAATGTAATCTAAGAAAAATAAATTTCAACTACATTAAAAAGATTTGATGTTGTCAAAAGTGTACTAAATTTCATGCACATACTATTTAGTAATAGATACAATAAATTTAATATACTTGTGTAATTTAAAGATATATTGAATTTTATGATATTTTTTACAGAGTGCTTACATGTAAAAAATATTATATCGGTGTTGGATGATTTAAGAAAAATGTAGTAATGTTTTATATCTAAATGTACATTTTTATTTCTTTATATTTTCGAAATAACTTGATTTGATTACTTTATGATACTATAAGGAAAGTATCAAAATTAGAGAATTGAAGCTATTAATGTTATGTGACAAATAATTTAATAATAATGTAATATTATCATCATTTTTCCTCCAAATCACAAAATGACGATAATTTATTGATTACAATTTACTAATATTACTTCCAAAAAAGATCGCCAATCTCGCGCACGCTCCTGCTCATTTATAGCAAATGCAAGGCTCGTAGAACAGAGTTCCCGTTAATTTATTAAATACAATAAAGATCCATTTTTCATCATAAAATTTGCTCTTTCGCATATTTTCTTCTTTTTTTCTGTACAACATGGCACGTCCTATCGTACTGTTACTTAGTGTAGTTACACGGATTGCCATATTTTGGCAACATACAATCACTGATCCGTCCGACTATTTTCCGTTTCTTACACCTGCAGAGTTTTTTTGTTTACTATTCTACTCGCTAAATTATGTACAAATCGTACGTCACGTATAAAAAATGAAATAACTAATAATTTCCATCAGCCAATTGATTCCGCTACAAAGATGATGGCATAAGAAGAAGGAAAAACGTTTTCGAGTCTCTTTGTTTTTCCATTTTTAAGTAAAATCGCATTCCTCTGCATCGATTCGTATCTCAACGCGAGGCGAATTTATCTTCAGCAGTAAAATAAGACAATGTAGCTTTGCTGTCATAGCTTACTGCGAGGAAAGGGAAAATGCAAATTATTGCGGTATTTGAGTGTCAGAAGAAAGTAAAGTAACTCATATCACAGTCAGCGGTGTACCGCACAAATATTTTGGCCTGGTTGCCCTAACGTCTAACAGTTTGAGCTTTGAACGATAGATAATTGATTTTTCTTTGCCCTCTCTCACATTATGATCTATAAAGCAGATTAAAACAAAGATTACTATTAATCAGATTTATATTATAGGACGCTGCTGCAAGCTGGCCTTTGTAGCGGGACCGCTTAACTTTCGTCATTCTAAGCGGAACATTTTATAAATACTAAAACATCTTTAAAAACATTAACTTCTAACAAGAATTTATATTGAACATTAATAAAATTGAAAAATATTATTGCCATTTCGAGTATACATACATTCATACATTATTATATTCTAAATTTGAAATTAAATCCTTTGTCAATATAAAAAAATACTTTTAATTAACAACATATTTGAATTTATGTTTATTAGAAAAAGACATAAGAGATTTATTATTTAATGATGTAAAATGCTATTAACAAACCTGTGTGTTTAAAAAAGAAATAAATACTTTTAAAACAGCTTTTATATAATGTAATGAGCGATTTCCTGATATATTTCTTCAAGTATTCCGTTCAAAAATGTTTAAATTTTACTATTAAAGTTTTAACAACGACTATGAATCTTTTTGGAGTTCGAATGGTCACTGATTTTCTGATAATTTGCGTTGTAATTTTTTTATAACTTTACAATTATAAAATTTAAATTTGTGTAAAAAAAATATTACACCACATTTTTAATCAAGTTTGTTGAAAAATTGATATTGTCATTGTGAATATTAACTTTTAGAGTGTATAGATATCTTTGTAAAAATAGCTAATAAGGGAAAGATCGAGATCGATTTAAGTTTATAAAATTTATAAAGATCAACATTTATAATTTCATTACTTTGAAAAAATTGGGCCGTATTATTTATTATAACACGTATATAATAATAGAGTTAATGTTACAAAGACAAATGTAAAAAGATTTAGTCAAATAAGTAAAATCATTTATATGTCGTTTTCTACCATTTTGTACCATTTTTCAAACTTATTTGAGGACTTTGTTTTGCGATGGCAGGGCTCAAATGCCTTAATATAGTCCTAAAGAAAAACTATTAAGCAAAGACGATATTGACGCTGTCGTTGCGAATTAAGTCCTAGAATATTTCTTATATCCTCGAGAAACTATTACGAGAAGTAATTTATTTACAAGCCACGACAAATGGCACATTAAGAATATCTTTGCACTACTTGTTCGCGAGTATCGCTGTCGCGCGATTCCCATTTCCGGTATGTCATTATAGTCTCTTTTATTTTACTTATATTCCATAATACGCACGAGTTTCTAACGCGTCTTACATCTAATCACAATCGAGCACGGCACTTGAGTGAAGTGTCTTTTATAAGTACAATGGGTCCTGTACTCAGAAATTGAGTAACTATGTGGTCAGATAATGCTGCGATGTAGAAAAGCAATGCTTCTCTATTTCCCTCCAAGATTCATCTTTTATCCCAATAAAAATTTCTTATCAGTATAATCATCCCTGGTCCCATATAGAATCTTAAACGGTTCTTTTCGCGATAGCACCACTAGAATCACACCGTCGTTTCATTCTTCCTAAAAGGCTTTAATGGCTGCAATTCCCGTTCCAACCGATCAAAGTCATTGTAATATTCGTGATCTGATTCTTCTTCGGAACTTCGTTGCCTAATTTGAGATCCGAAGGCGCCATTTGGTAAAACTTTTTCCAAGTCCGGCGTAGGAATACCCAAGGTTTGCGGCGTTAGCGGACCCTCATCCTGCGACATTATGTATTCCGGATTGTCTAGCGATGTCTTTCCTTGAATCGTTAGGAAGTCTGGATACTTTCGGAATCCATTGTTCAATCGCTTTGATTCTAGTTCTAGATAAAAAATAAGAAAGTTTCGGTTTTGTAAAGAGCACAAATACTGTATATGTAGACATATAAAATTATTGATAAAAGATGCATTTATATAAAGTGATAAAATAAATAAATATTATATATGGAGTAAGGAAAAATTAAATTAGACGTTATACGAAATTATGTATATATAGAAGTACGAATAAATACAGTAAAAAAAATTTTCTTAAAAGTTAATACATTTCTATTTTCAACGTTATACGTTATAGATAAAATTATTAAATTGTAAGTATTGATGCAGAAAGTTTTGCGTCTGTGCTCTCTGTGCCAAATATTCAAATTTGCCATTACCTTCCGAAAGATAGATTCCGAATACTTCTCGGAATCTATCTCCCGGAAGGTAATAGCAAATCTCCGAGAGTATCTTAATACCCAAAATTAGATTATTTGAAATCGGTGTTTAAACTGTAAGTTTCTAATATCTGTTTAAATTGTAAAAAAGTACACAGAATTGTACGCTGAAGTGTTACCGAGCTCTGATAAAATCTAAGGATTGAAGAGGAACAGAGAGATGAGATTAGTTTACTTCTCACCTGTTGGTTTGGATTCCCCAATGAGATCCATATATTGCGTTGTATTGACTGGCAGTTGTGGCGATGGCATAAGGTAGTCATCCTCATCCAATGGCAAATCCAATTTCAAGTTTCCGACTTGAGCCTGCTGATGCGCAACAATGTGCATTACTTGATTCACTTTTGTATCGAAGCAGTCATCTGTCACATCGCAATCTGAAATTTCCCCATTGAGTCGTTAAATTTCATCCCACGACGTTTGCGCGTATAATGATTCAATATCAATCATTGCCGCAATAGACATTTTATTGCACTTTTTTTTAGCAATTAACATTTTGCTTACCTCTAACACCGACCATCTTCAATGGATCTGAGCAATATCTCGAATTCGAGTTATCCATTCCTGCGACATGTCCGCAGTGACCATTGGGATGCGCGTAATGCGTGTGTTGACCGGAATTGCTCGCCTCGTGCGACGCGTTTCCGCTCCCATGATTTCCGCCATACCTCAAGAGCTCTCTATCCCAATTTTGCTGATTTTGTGGCGTCGGAGAATCAGCGGCGAGTGGCTTGCCGTTCGGCCAGCACGATTTCACTGGCGTATTTGGCGGTGAGCCAGAAGTACTTGATGCGGAAATTGCAGGCGGAAGTGGAGCTCGTGATTTAGGTTGTAGATACTCGTCAGCATCCACCAAAGCTTCAGGACCATCCATTGCTGATGCGAGATTTCGTATCATCTCTTTTTCGTCCTGAGAATTCAAATTAAGAGTAAAGCTAATGCTAAACCGTATTGTGAAATTCTACATTGGAAATTTTTGTCACTATATGATTACTATAAAAAGTTATAAGGTATTATTTCTAACTTTGATTTAAAAATTTTATGTCCGATAATCCGTATCGGTACGTAGTTTATAAAAAAATATATTTAATAGTTAATACAGAAATATTATTGAGTATCAAAATCTGCTTTGATAGAAATTGTATTGTTCTTCTTATTTTTTTGTTCTATAGTAAAATTACATTACAAAAGTTATTACATTCTAGGAGTCGGGAATATACAATTTTTTATTATTAGTCGTTAAAAATTCATAGATTATTATCGATATCTAATATATTTTATATTAATAAATTGCCTAAGTATATGGATATAATATGAACAATTTGAAGCATTATTGATATGATCGTAACGCAATTATTATATCAATGAAATCCATTACATAATAGTTTTAATAATTTTTAATTATTATATCAACATAATTATCTTCAGTAATAGAGCAAATTTTGCATACAAGCAAAAATTACCTGTAGTGTATACGAAGGCAGTCTCATGTATTTATCTCCTTTAATGGCAAGATATCGACCAGGATCTCTAGACATTTTCGCGAAATCTTCGGCCAGTTCTTTAAAGCTAGGTCTGGATTCAGCGTCAAGCATCCAGCACTTAATCATAATCATGTATACATCAATCGTACAAATCGCGGGCTGCGGTAATCTTTCGCCCTTTTCCAATAATTCTGGCACGTTTCGAGCAGAGACATTTTCGTACGGTCTACCACCATAAGTGAGAACTTCCCAAATGGTCACCCCAAACGCCCACACGTCCGATTTGTGATTAAACACTCGATGCTGAATGCATTCTAATGCCAACCACTTAATCGGCATCTTTCCGCCTGCAGCTTTATACTGCTCCTCGTTAATGTCCAATAATTTAGCAAGACCAAAATCGGTGATCTTCACGCAATTTGGAGTTTGGACGAGGACATTTCGCGCTGCTAAATCTCGGTGAACTAATCTTCTCTCTTCCAAATAGGCCATACCCCTCGCGATCTGCGTACACCAATTTAACAGTGGCTTCGAACCAATTTTGTCTTTATACCTGCGTACAAAATCTAGCAGACAGCCCAGGGGCATCAATTGAGTCACCAACATCATCTGTGACGTCATGCATACCGCAAGTAATTGTAACAGATTTGGATGCTCAACACTAGCCATAATATAAGCCTCGTCGAGAAATTCTTTGGACGTATTTGCACCTGTGCCATCATGAAGAACCTTTATAGCAACTGGGATCTTTACGTTCTCTCCTTCGGGTACCCAGACGCCTTTGTACACGTTGCCGAAAGCACCATAACCCAATATACCGCCTTTCCTCATCTCTTCTTCCTTGATGATTCGCAGTTTGGCAAGATTTGGTTTTACACCTGTCGGTCGAAGTGGTTCGTTGTCGTCTAATCCGGTCAAAGCCATCGTCATTTTCACTGTGTTCTCCTTAGCTTTCGTTTTTACTCGCCAGAAGTACAGTAACACAACGACGACAGTAACAAACACCACTAATAAAACACCAATACCAGCCAAAACAGCTGGATGAAATTCGTTTTCCATCTGGTAACCGAGGCCTAATGTTTCTATAGAACAGTATGGCTCACTGTCAGGAGGAAAGATCTTGTGAGGATACTCTAGTGGACAGGTCTCCGTGCAGTTAAAGGATGTTGAGTTGTCGTCGGGATCGCCTATCCTATCCTAAATATGTAAATTATATAAATTAATATTATAACTGTCAATCTTTTCATACATATAAAGGTTTTATAAATAATAATAAAAAATATAGGAGCTTGGTAATGTAAAAAAAAGAATTAATAATTCAATAAAGGCCACAACGAGCAATTCAGCAAGAATGATAGTGCTTATTTAACAAATAATTTTATATTTTTGATAAAAAATTTTTTTCTGAATTATAATTATTTGTATATAATTTATGTTGAATAAGCGTTATTATCATCGTTGAAATGTTCATTGCCGCATGTTATTATAAATTATAATTATGAAGATATGTGTATTTTGATGTTGATATTGCTAAAATAAAAGATCTCTTTTTCCTTTTTATATTTTTTTTTCCCCCAAGTATGTTGTATTGTCTATGACGTTTATGTATTGTAATAAAACAGATATAGATATAAAGCGTAATAAAAACTACTTCTTTAATATTGACGTCTACGTACAATATAAATTTTATAATTCCGGCATTTATAGCACTGATTAGGGCCTGGTCCAAAACATCCTCGACACTCTGCGAAGCACGGTATACATAGCTGCGTGTCAGAATCCGCGAAATGATCGGCAGGACATTCTTCTTCACATTGCTCCCCTCTTTTATACTTGGTGCATTGTTGACACACTTGCTCGTGGAAGCCGTATCCTGTGCACTTCTTGCAACGTGGGTGGCACTTGCGACAGACAGCTTTTCCGGCGAGAGGTTTTAAAGGACCTTGTTCCAACGGACTCACCCACTCGTAATAATGTCCTGCGATTTTTATAATAAAAAAATTTATATAAACGTTTTTACATACGACATTAAATAATACTTGTTATAACACTGAGAAATTACATAAATTTACCTCTTATTATCATATTGTTTAAAAATGTATTATAATTAATTTATTATTTTTAATTATACTTTGTAACGACGTTTATTATTATTTTCCAACATTTGTAGAATTAATAAAAATAATTAACATAGCAAAACTCTTTTTATATATAATATAATTATTGGTTGTTTAATAATAATTAATATAAAGTATCAATTTTTTTCTATTTTTCTATATAGAATATAAATATATTCATACGCTAATACAAAAGTTATAAAATGATGGTATAACTTACCATCGGGACACGACTCTTTCTTTTGCAAACATCCCTCTGGTACATGGCCGTTCATAATTGCCTTTTCGCAACTATGACATCCGTTGGCGCCTATGTTGTTCTCTGGTCCCTCGCAACCGCCTACGCAATTCTGGTGGCAATGTTTACATTGGCCGTTGTCGTTGTACTTCGAGGATGGACACTCGGGCACACAGAATGGTCCGTCTCGCACATGTTTGCACTCTTTGCATTGGTCGGCATTAGGACCGGTGCAGGAATTTTTGCATTCTTCGTGACACATCTTACAGGTTTTTTCGTCTGCTTGATACATTCTGACAGCACAATCGTAAATAAAATTATTAAGCGACAATAAATTATCATGTACAGAAGTGACAGGTAAAAGGCGCAAATAAAAAAGATTAATTAAAGTAACGGGGAATAAAACATTACATAAAAAGTTTGCAAAGATAAAAAAATAAAATGGTGAAAAATTATTTAAATGTAATTCAACTTGTTCAGATTGTCATTCATATCACTTGCTTTTTTAATGCAATTAAAGTATTAAGAGTGCACGTGCTGCATAATACACACGTAATATGCTTACGAGATGAATAACGATGGAAAAAAAAATGGCAAAAATTGAGGCTTAATTTCTCGCGGAAGATTTTCAATTTACCTTCAATCCATGATCTAGGATAGCAATTTCGATTGGACAGAAGTCATATTATTGAAACTTTCAATTTCGTATTATTTAATTCTACGCTTATTGACTTACACAGTATCATTGCAATCTCGAAGACAGTCATTTCCTCGAATAAAGTTTTTACACGATAAGCATTGTTGTCGTCCCGGTCCCCAACATCCTTCGTTTGAACATTCCTCATCACATACGAGACCATCTTTAACTGCAAGTCGAACAATACTTTGTAAGGTTTTCATATTAGAAATTTAATATAACTTACTTATATAAAAGTGAGTAAATGTCGTTCAAACATGTGATTATAATTTTAATTTAGTCTTGAAAACATAAAAATAGCTCTCAAAGTAAAATTTATTATAACAAATATACATGTTACCATACAAAAAATTTATTCCATTTAGAATGTTAATAAAGAATTAATTTTTAAATTAAAAAAAAAAATTATATAATCTTATTTATATCTAAATCATTTTACTATACTCACTGCATTCGCTTTCATTTCGATTATTAGACAAAAGGCTTTCATGTTCAGATGATTTCTTGATTCTGGTCCAATTGATGCTTTGTGCGTAACATAGATTTTTATTCTCCAAAATAACGACCGAGCCGGAATAAATCTTTTTTAAAGAACTCAGACCAAAAGATACTAGAGAAGTTTTGACAATGTACAACGACGCAAAATATTCCGTGAGCGTTCTGCCTCTGATCACCTCTAGATTACAAAAGTACGAAAGGTTCTTGAAATCCTTGTGATCTCCTTGAATATTAAGATAACCCGTAATCTCTTTCAGCGTTTTGAAGACTTCTAATTTATCGGGATGCATCTTTTCGTATCGTTTGCCAAACGTATAATTTGGATAAACGTGTTGAAAACCCTCGAAACTCTGATCCAGAATCGTGATAGATCCTTCAATAATAGTACAATCCTTGAAGGTGTCGATGTTACCAGAGTGCACCTTTTCTACGCCCTTGCAGGTTTTTGGACAAGGGCCATCGCAAGGAACACACTCCAGATTTACTGTTTTCTTTTTCGGTGGACAAGATCTCACGCATGCACCGTTGTCCTTTAAGAGATGATCCGGACATTTTCTTACACATGTCGCCCCATATGCGTACTTTCCGTCAGGATTGGCTTCCCATGAATAAGTTGTTGGATTATATCTAAAAGTATCATCAACATTTGGATATTAAATATTAAATTTTATTATTAATTTTGTTATCTAAATCAATTTACAATATAAGCAAAATCCTAGTTTTTTAAATAATTTATTATGTAGAAAAATATGCTTAAATGCTCAGAAAAATATTATTTGTTTGATTAATTATGGAGAAACGACTGAGCCGGTAAATTAAAATATTACTCTGTATTTTGTAACATTGGGGTGATTACGATAACTTTGGCCTTTTAAAATAATGATTTTTGAAAGCATTTGTTGCACGGAACACAGGAAAAAGATAAAAAAACTTTTCAACCAACAGATAAATAAACCAAAATAAATATTATTAAGTTTAACTTTAAAAATATAAATATTATATAAAGAAATTGTGTGTTTTTAAAACAGATAATTTGTTTTTTGAAGCACGATTCTCTTAAACACAAATTCTAAAAAAAAGCAAATAAAGAAATTTCTTTCTTTTTTTCCGTTTGTAATTGTTAGTTATTTTAGCATTTGTTGATTGGAGAATTTTTTTATTATTTCTCGCGTGTGTTTCTCGCTAAACATGTTTCCCGCATCCAAAAATCACTTTTATTATGATGGGCCAAAGTTATCGTGATCGTAACATCTTTTGTAGCATTTTACATTAATCTTGTGTAAAGATGGAAGTGTATGAGGTGACTTACTTTTGCATAGGCGGACATTCTTGCGTGCACACGCCGTCATCGAGGAAATTTTTACAGGCAAGACAGTCGCTCTGTTTGGGGCCGGTACAGCCACCCGCGCAAAAAAGATGGCAACATTTGCGCGGATTAGGACCGAAGCATCTGCCCTGTCAGCACTGAGGCGAACAGTTCGTCTTCGAGAACTTCTGACAGTTCTCCGGACCTTCGCCCCAGCAGCCTTGTTCGCAACTTTCATCGCATGCTGGACATACTCGTTCTGGCGATGTAAAATTGTACAAGTAAAAGTATTTTCCGCCTTGGCCTGTGATTATTTCCTCCCAATTAATAGTCTTCATGTGACAGAGATTGTAGTTGTTGTACATGCCCACGCTCCCATTGAGTATATCTATGATGAAATCAAGTGCGGCAAGTTAGGTGTTGTCGCAAACGAAATGACAGGTCATCTTAAATTTCTCGCTTAACAATGTTCAACCAATATTATTATTTTTAAGAGATACTTAATTTATTATTAAAGAATATCAAATTTGTATATTTGTAAGCTTTAGATTAATAACATTTTAATTGTTAAAATGTTTGTACGTCACGTCATTAATTATAAATTATAAATTATAAATATAATCAGTTTACATAAATAACTACTTTACACAAATAACTAAATATTCAAACGTATCATACAGATACGTCATTTATCGCTTGAATCTCATTCCAGTCATGTCAACTTGAATAAAGTCTTGGAAGTACTTTATGCCTTATTTTATTTTATCCCTTACATAAAACGAATAAAGTAGACAACGTACCTCTAAGGGACGGCATCTCCAGGTTGTGCATTTGACACATTGTAACGAAGAGGGCGAATTCATGGTTGTGAATATTGAGCTTAAAAAGGGTCCTGCCACGGATGATCTGTAGACTCGGGAGGACGATCTTGCGCACGTCCACGTGACTGATGAGCACGTAACCGGTGACCTCCCGTATATATTGGAGAAAACTGAGGTCGAAGGATTCCTGGAGCCATGTGATCTCCAGGTTGCCGTCGACGTAAGTACAGTTGGTGTACCGGTCTCGAAGATTCCGGTAGTGATGTTGTTTGTTGGACGGCACGGAGAGACGGCCATTTGTACCGATGCAAACTACAAACAAAATCATTAACACATAAGTTACGTTTCTAAATTTATATAAATATTAAGATATATATAGATTGAAATGTGTAAAGAGATTGTTATTACTTTAACTTCTATTTTTTTCTCGATTTATTAAAAATATAAATAAATTTAAGAAAATAATCATAATAACAGTAATATTAATATAATTTTATTTTATTTATTTAATTTAATATAATATTATAAAGACTAAACTATAATTATTATATTATTATTTAGTTTAAAAGAATTCTCCTTTGAAAGATAAAAAAAAATGGATTTCTTAAGTTTAATAATCTTATTATTTTAAATCTTTAAAATTCCTCAAATATTTTATCGATATTTAGTAATTTGACAAAGTTATAGATAAAATAGTAAGCGACGTATAGACCGATATTGAAAAATTGGTTTGTTTGCAGAGACCTTAATTGAGTATGATGTTTATTATTGGATGTTTTTGAATAAAAAGGAAATTCATAAATACTTAAGTCATTATCATGGATGATGTCTTTATAACTATATTATACTGTTCACATTCATTTATTTTGACTTGCACATAGTCGTAAGATAAAATTAAAAATACAGAATACGGTTTTATTAAGTTAGTTTGTCACTAAACATTGAACAATATATATTACTGTCATGGAAATGTTTCAAAAATGAAATAATGGAAACTAAAATTAGACCACAGTCAAAAATATTTACCGATAAAAGAGATAAAGTTCGTTTACAAGCGCAACCTACGTTATAAATGACAAAAAGAAGATCAAAATACTTAAGAAAGAAGAATAATAGCCAATTTCAACGAAATTTCAATGATAGCAACACTTCTTTTGAATAAGATTTTTTTTTAATTTTTGGTGTAGAAGAAAGTTTTACCATTTATCCCACTTTCTTTATAAATCTTTTTACTATTAGTGATTAATGAGTAGCAAGAAAGTAACATCTTTCAATTTAGAAAATATTAAAGTATTATTAAAATATGTGATCAGTGAGTATCAAAAAAATATGCAAAGTTTAATGTTACTCGCCTTAAAAAAAATCTTGGCAACCCTTCAAAAGAGAATACTTTTTTAATATCTATTTTTAATTGCCATCATATTTGTTATTGCGTAAATCAGTTTTACATTTGAATTAATATTGAAACTATGATTTAACGGTCTTTGTTCATCAATGAGTTCTATAAATTACATATAACAATATCTTTCAAGTATATACGTAGTTTAATACAGTAACTTTATTGAGCAATTCGACTAACGGGATTGAAACCAAATATTGAGATTAGATGTGGATTTTCTGTACGTAGAAGAAATCTCGCGTAATTCATTTCCGATTACGATAGTTTGAATACCACCCACACTGTGAAGAGTTTTCCCGTGATCTAGAGATAGCGTTTTACGTATGAAACGTATTGGTGGGCGAACCACTTCTATAAAATGCAGTATACGCCGTGATTTTGTTGTGTAATTGCAATCTTGAGTTGACTGTGTTTAAATGACTGACGCTTACATTCAGAGGCCGCGTATGCATACTTCGTATATAAGTTATGGTTTATAAACAAACGTTTGTAGTTTACAGAATAAGACAAAACATTTCCGTAAGCCACAAAGTCGCTCGTATTCCTTAGTAAAAATTATTAACTGTATATAAAGTAATATTAATATTAATATTGAAAGAACGTCTACATAAACTTAGCATGAGAGTTAGTGTCATATACAAATAAAATTAATTCATAATTCTCCTCTTGAAACAAAGCTGAATATCTGATATGGTTGAGAAGAGAAAGTTTATAGCTACAGAATATTATTTTTACCTGGAATTTTTTTATACGCGCTAGTAAAAGTTGGAAACAGGTATGTTTATATGACAAAACTAAAATTTAATAAGATAATGAAATACAATTCTTATTTTTCTAAAACTAGTTTAACAAAACAATACATCTTTTTATTGCGGCAATTAAGGTTACATATTATCATAAAACGCATAAGTTTATTTCAAGTCTTATTTCGAGACTATCTTAAGTAATGTCTTAAGATATTAATACAACTCTCTGATTGGTGAATGACATCTTAAGATAATTATATACTTAAGACGGTCTTAAATATAAGAATTGACTGATTACCGGTATTATATACGTATTAATATAAAAAAAATCTTTATATCCTTTTACTTGTTCTTTATCAGCAATAATTCTACGGAGAATTCTGAATAAATAAACTAATCTTTCTTAATGTAATAAGAAATTAAGATATTTTGAAGAAATATTATCTTATTGTAGTGTATAATTTTCCTTCTTCTTATAATAACTCCTAATAATTATGACATAATCATAAATATCACAAAGTATGCTATATAGAAATTAACTAAACAAGTAAATTCTCCTTGGCACATAAAAACGGTCATATAAAAAAGAGCTCAAGGCTTTATTAGATAGCTTCGCGCAAATTCCTTGCAACGCAAAGAAACGATCGTCGCGAAGAACATAGTCGCACGTTCACTCCCCTGGAATTTGGTTTTGCACGCAACTTAAATCGCACTCGCATCTTCGCGGGCAGTTCGCAAACGAGCGGCTGCGATCGGCACGCGGTGCCGAAAGGGCGGTCTTAATCTGACCGGTGATCGGAATCATGTGAAAATAATTGCGCGGTAAGGACATCCTTCTTGCGCGAGGTACCCGAGGGATTGTGTCGCAGAAGAAGACTCGTCGTCGTCGCCGACAATGCCGGGAGTCGTGGACCAAGGAAGGTAAGAACCGGCGGAACACGAAAGCGAATCTGAGTACTCGTGTATTTGTATCGGCCAGATGCTACTGACAAGAGTCGCAGGATGCCAAATGTGCGCTTACTGTGGCATGGCGCCAGAAGCCTCGAGAATGCAGACCGAATGTGAATCTGCATTGCCGGTGGGACCACGCAGGTTTTCTGTCAACCTACCTTTTGTCCCACGAAGTCGAGCCGCATCGAAGATGAACGACTTGATTGTCATAATGAAGAGGCATGGCAAATATTTGTCGGAATATTTGTCTTACGATTTTTTGTAGAAGAAAAAATGCCGCTTTAAAATCGTAGAATTTACAGATTTCTGTCAGACGAATAAAAATCTCTTGTACATATGGTTTCCATAAAAAAAAATAATATATAATTAAGTTAAGTAGCATACCAATAATCGATCAGATTTTTTGCATTTGCTGTATTCAAAGTATCTGTTAAATTTTTCGAATAAGGAAAGACATATTTTTGTATAAAATTTAAAAAATTATTGGATTGATAAATAGGAAACATTTGTTTCAATAAATTTTTCTTAAATAATATTTTCTTAAATATTATGTTATAGAATTGTCCACATACTATTACATTAATGAGCAAAGTTAGATGAGCTTGTTTGTATTCTCAGTGAACGTACAAAATGAAAATCTATAGGACTCTTTACAGGGCATGCAACTTTGCTAATTGTCATTTCTTTCTTTTCAGCAATTGCATTATTTTCTTTCACTTAGAAAAATGGTCTTGCAAGTATAGTCAGAATTTTTGGCTGTAAAAGAATTAAGTAAGATAGACAAATGATTAGTAAATATTGTGGCATCACTTATGTTTGGTACTTAATCAATCTAAATAATAGAGACAGAATTTATATCTGAACTGTGTGTGAAATTTAGAAAGAAAATTTTTATGTAGCGCCTATTCATGTTAAGACCAATCATACTTGTTATAAAATTTGACTATATGTTGACAGTAAGACCTTTTTCTAGGATTGCTAAAATAATGTAACTGTAAATTCTATATGTGACAAACAATATTTTAACAGATACAAAAAAATAGCGGTAAATTTTGTAACACTTAGAAATCTACATTAGCAAGACTTTTTTTTAGTGTTTGTACGTTCTGTCTCATCAGGTTTCTGTCTCATTTTAATAGAGCACAGTTTTATATTTTTTTTCTACGTTTATGAAGTTTAGCATTTCAATTACAATATTCAGAATGTAATTAGAATTTCTTTTTGATAAATTATAAGAAACAAATTCAAGTAATTTTGCATTCTATTTTATTGCTTATACGCAATTTTATTGCTGCTAAAAATAGATAATGTATTGCGTGACTGACATTTTTAGAGCTAATGCAATCGACAGATGTTATTCGGTAAAGGAATTATGACCTAGATCAAAATGTATAGAGAGTCAAACCAACACGTCGGGAAGAACTTATGGACGCTTCGATGTGCGCTTGGTGGAAGGTGGTCCGATAAAAAGGAACACCACAAACGTGATGGCCGTACGGACGTTTAGACAGGAGAAAAGTGGAAGTTCTCCGAGAAGCGTCGGTTAAGGTCGGGCTGACACGTTCCTCGTTCTCGTTTTCCAAGCTCCGAGGCTCGCTCACCCGCGCAGCACGAAATTCATCATTAGATCCTTTAGACTTGGGATACACCTCGGCAGAAACGTGGTGATTATCCCCGACGGCGGGGCTGCGAAAATTGCCCGGCGAGAACCGCTCGCTCTCGCGCGTGGAATTAACATTCTGCCAAATTTACGACGCCTGCACCGCAGCTGAAGACAATGGCGATGATATTGATTACGGGCATGGCGCGAATATCACCTTCTTCTTCATTATCTGCAAAATTTGTAGGAAACCCAACCTCGCTGCTAGAACTAACTGCAAATAGTTATCGTAGTTTGAAAGTAATAATCGCAGTTTAAGATATTAATTTTATTCAACGAATGGATACTACTTACGTTCATTTAGAAAATAAATTTAGCAAGAATGACCAGTTATAAAAAAATAAAAAGAAATATGAAGAAAAAGAAGAAATATATAGGCTCTTAATTTAATTCGTACTTCAAAAGAACTTCAGTATAAGGAATTAATGTAGGAGTCTCTTCTCATTTTATAAAGAGAAGATATTTATGTCTAATAGTTATACAAAGAGAATGGCAACAAAAGAGGGACTTTTACAATTCTCAAATGCAGATTTCAATGATAAATCTGACAAAAATTGCGAAATATGAGTGGCAAAAAGACATAAGTCGTGAAGAAGTCAGTGGTGCCAGGATGGCGGGACGCAACGCCGAATTCCTGTGGTGAGAGAAAGAGAAGAGGTTTCTTTTGTGAACGCAAAAATAGTGCGTCGCACTGAGCCATATGTGGTTCTTCGACCACCTTCTAGAAAGAGAGATTTTTATGCGACACTTTAAAATGCTCCCTTCTCTATTAAAGTCCCAAAGTAATACGAAATAACCGCACTCTGATGGCGGCGGCAACGGCGGCGCCGTTTATTTGAGCCTATAAACATCAATACTGTCGAGCCTCACACAATCCCCACCCTCCAAATCGTTTCTGGGTGTTAAGATCCCTCTTGCCCTCTTCTTTCTCTCAGCTCCTCCTCCCCCTCCCCCATTCCCTCTGTAAAACGGAGCCCTGCGGCTAAATGCCCAACAAAATAAAATCCGGGTATCGTAAACGCGCGAAATAACTATTGGCTCGAACTTCTCGAAGAAAAGAAAAAGAAAAAGAAAATTCAAGATGAGAAAGGATTTCGGAGTAGTGTAAAAAGAGAAAAAGAGAGAGAGAGAGAGAGAGAGAGAGCAATTTATAATAATACTTTAAGATCTCTTAAACT
Source organism: Solenopsis invicta (assembly GCF_016802725.1). Taxonomy (NCBI): domain Eukaryota; kingdom Metazoa; phylum Arthropoda; class Insecta; order Hymenoptera; family Formicidae; genus Solenopsis; species Solenopsis invicta. Next base: position 13,556,133 of record NC_052664.1, on the reverse strand, counting down.
AATTTCAATGAGCAAAATACAAAAATAATAGTAAATATCTATAAAAAAGTACTATAAAGCAAAAGTGAAGAATAATTCAAGTTAATAAGTAAAAGTTAAAGAAAAATACAAGAAGATAACCTAATAAATAGAAGCAAAATTAAGATGAATGAAGAATTCATTTGAAGAGACTCAAGTTAATAAGATGTCGAAAGTAAAGGAAAAAAAAGATTGAAGTAGAAGATTGAAAAATCTAGAAAAAGAAACAATAATTTCAGATAAAAAGACTAATCACTATGTGAACACAAGACTAATAGACTTCACCTCGTGAACAGATAAACTTCACAGTATAAAATATTAGTGTTCAACAAATTCCAGGATAAAAATCGTTATAAATAGAAACTCGTTACTTGTTGGAAAATAACGTAAAACAATTTGTGATTAAAACAAAAAATTATAATGAAAAAAAAGAAGCAATTTTTATATGCTTGCAACCTAATGGACCAAATATCGCGTTCAAACGGAACTGTTAACTTCAACGTGAGAAGTTCATGCAGATGTCAATAGATTATGCTATTATAGATACATAATATAATATATTATAATCATTTTAATTTTGTTCTTGATTACGCTCTATTATATCTTAAATATTTTTAAACACAAAGAAGAGTTTCTCATTTAAACTGGCAGACTTTTTCTAAACACTTTATCCAGAATTAAGATTATCAATCAATCAATTTAATTCGCAACTTGAGCGGCAGCCAATTTTCTTCTCCAAAGCGTCTTGTCATTGTGACGTTGAAAATATTCTAATTCACGACTAGTGTTGAGCAATTCTAGGCTTTCGCCGAGATTCAAAACGAATTGCTTTGTCATCATTGCACGATCGTTCAACTACAATCCTGGCCGGTCTCGCATATAGATCTTGGGTGCGGGATTGGAGAACGAAGGACGAGAAGGATACATCCGAGCCGGGGTTGTATAAGCCTCGCGTATACGTTATAACCGTGGCGTAACCATCCCAGGGCGTAACATTAATAGCTTTATGGTTTATTGCTTTCGAGTCTGCGGTTAAGTTCCTCCGCTCCCTGTGGCGCGGCTGGGCCGAAGGCTACGATGCGGTACGTCTCCGCGTTCATGTACCTCCATTTTTCGATTTCGTTATGTCGACGGTGCGGCGGCGTTTTATTCACGTCGCCCCGTTCGATCATGACTCTTCTTCCTTCTCTTGTTTCGACTTTTCGCGCCACCGGCATTCGCGGCGCGGCGCTTATGTTCAAGTTAACCCTTTGCTTCACTTTTGCCTAAGGCATATAATTGAAGAATCGAGGATGACACAAAAGATAAATGTTCTAGGAAAGAAAAAGGATTTACAATAGAAGTTGTTTAAGTTGAAGGAATAATTTATATTTATATTTATCATTTTAAAGCCATTTCTTCGCAAATAATTTTTTAAGTATTATTTTCATTTACAAGCCGACGTCCAAAGTTTTTAATAAATCGTATCCCTATTTTCTAGATAAACATTTTTGATAATAGACTTTAATAGATTCTAACCTAGTTTTTATATCATATGACAATATACTTATGATAAGTATGAATAAAAACTGGTTTTAATTATCGCTATCAGAGAAGCGATTTTTACAATCTTATCATATCGTACAATAGAAAGAGACTAGATGGCTATCTTACAAGAAACAGCAGTAATTGTTTCAAAAAATACTTTGTTTAATGGAGATTATGAGCGTTAGTTTTGTGAATAACAAATTATTATATAGAGTGTAAAAACAAATTTAAAATTAAGAGCTCTATTATGAATCACTATTAAAATATTGTAGATATTGGGATATAACCAATATCCAAAGTACGAGACCTTTTTGTATAAAAGTATTCTAGTATTTTAGTTATCGTAAATTTGTTTTTTTTTATTTTAAATAATTAAAAATGCGACAGATTAATATAAAGTAATAAAAATCAGATTACGTTAAAGTTATTAAAGCAAGTTTACGTACATATATTTTTAGAAAGTACATTGTTAATTCTATAACGTTACAAAATAATATATTTGCCTATGGCAGTAATTTATTGCTACGTACTCATATCGATTTTTCAGGTTGTGTCACAGAGCAACATCATTAAGTCGTGGTACAAGATTGTTTTCAAGAAAATCGCTCAGGTACCGTTTTCTTTTTTGACTCTCGCGCGTTAATAAAGCACAAAGTGAGGCGAGGAAATAATGACGAATCGAAATGAAGTACCGAGGACGGCGCAGACAAGGAACAAATGATGGCATGTGGAATGCGCTTTGTTCGCTTCTCTCTCGCCTGACGATACATCGTACATTCGTTACATCTTGTTCTCTCCACCTATGTTTTACGGCGGCCTCTTCAGCTCCTCTCTGTCTCTCATCTCACCTCGGCAGTAATCTCAGCAGCCGACAAGCTGGATCACTCGTTTGTAAAAAAAGTATATAAACTTGTTTGTTTCCCAGATATAAAATATTTTGGATTTTCAATGATTGCTCGTATAAATGTTATCATTTTCAAATCTTTTATTACAAAAGATTATTTAATAAAAATAATATTTAATTTTTTAAAATATTTTTTATAAATTTCTATTTACTATAATATTAAAAAAAAATTATAGCATCTAAAGACTTAAAGATGTATGCGTCATGTCTCAGAACGTTGACAAAAATATAAAATTTTATAAAATATTTGGTATTACAAGTGTTTGTATAAAATTTGAGCACAATTCACTTACTGATTTAAATTATTTAATGTTTTGTTTACTCTTGATTCTTATGTGAAATTGCATTTTGTAGTATTTATTTGTAAATTTAATGGGAAAGTAGTATTACCAAAATTAAATTAAAGTTTTTATATATACTAATAAAACTCTAATAAATATTCATGCAAAAATTCATTTAGATCCACTTACTTGTTAAAAATTTAAAGTTATTTATTTAAAAGTTATTTATTTAAAACTGCAGTAAAAAAATAGTAAAAATAGTTTAGTTGCAAAAATCATTATAAAACAAATTTTTTATTATTTTTTTGCAGCTAGTTTCAGAAAATTCGGGCATTCACGGCCAAAATTTCTTGTTGTTGATTAAGAAAAAAAAAGAATAAATTTAGAGAAGCCTTCAGTTTCTAAATTTCGATAACTTAGTTCGTATGCTTTATAAATGTCATTTGTATTATGTAGGATTATTATATAATCATATAACAATTATTAAACAATTATTAAAACATTGAGAGTGTGAGTGTAAATTGTACAGTCTGATAAATAAAATAAAACGTTAGTCTATTTCTTAAAACAAAAAAAAATTTATAAATTTAGATAAGTGAAATTATTATTATATTTAATGTAATTATAGTCAGTATATTTTATATTTCATAATTATATTAAATATATTTTAATTATATTAAATATATTTATTCGTGTATAAATAAATATTTCTTGAAGTTTCACATAGCTTTCACAATATTTGAGGAAGTATTTTCATTGAATAGGCAATGATTTCTAGTGAATATTATGTGGATGACAATCACAATATGTGCACACATTCACAAATGTATTAAATCTCGCAGATGAAATAGGCGGTGACAATGAGAGACATATTACGTGGAACGTCATAAAAATCGCTAGATGACGGAGAGTGAATGCTTTCTACTGCGTTGTTCAACTAGATTGCACGTGATAACATTGATTCTGAATTCAATGCGTGGCGTTAGCGACTAGGATTTATATACTACTTAGCCAAAAGAACTCAGTGCTGCTGTCATCTAACGAAAAATAGATTTCCCTCATACAGTTTGCGAATGCTAATACGCGAAGTGAAATTCAACTTACGGTGATAAACGCTCTTTCTCCGTCGAAAGATACTTTAGTGGGTGTTATAGTGGGTTGCAACATAATGCGCGTCGCATTCCCGCGATAAACAAATTTTTATCATTTATGTCTTTGCTAGTTATTTACATTCAATTAATATATTAACTTACGGAGTTTATAACTTATTAATTATATTAATAATACTAAATATATTTTAAAATCTGTAGATTTTATATATGTATGTACTACATACATACGTATATAATTCACTCTAACTTTTTTAATAATTTAGAATAGATAATTTAATTATTTTGCATGTTACGTCATGTACTGCGAGACACTTCTAATAATAAAAAAATAATAGAATAGCAAAATAAATTATGTTTATTGTAAAGTGGCATACACTGCATTGTATGTTCAACTCGTGCGAGTTTGAATCGCCTGCAACCCTCGTTTGTTGATGCATACAACTTGCGCAGCGGATAACAATCTTGCTTGAGTGCTTTCCACCGTCGTTGGTCTGACAAAGATTTTGATATACGAGCGTCTTGTACTCGCAATTACACCAAGCTTTGTCTGTCTTTGGAATCACTTAACCGTAGATAAACGTGTATACATTGAAACATTTTATAGCATGTTGATGCTAATCAGCATATATTTGCTATTTATCTGAAACTCTTAGAAAAAAAAAACTGTTAAGTGTTTCAATAAACTGATTACTGTATCAGTAGCTGACGATATTTTCATCAGTTACTGATATCACTGTAATCAGTTTATTGAAATACTTTATCAATTCTTTTTTTTTTTTTAAGGAATGTCATGAATGTTATTCAAATATATTTATAACTATACATTTTTACTGAAATATTTTCTAATTTTATTTTATAATTGAATTTTTATGTAATATATAGTAAAAATTAAAATTAAATAGAAATATAAAAATAAAGTTATAATAATACAAAATGTACATTTGTATATATTATATGCATACATTTTTATCTTCCTATATTTTATATTTTATGTTTAATTAATTTTAGTTAACTTTGTTAAATTTTCAATTAATCGATAATTTTAAATAAGGTTAAAATCTCTATTATAAATAAAATTTGAATAGTATCTTTTTTTTTCATGATTAATCAATTTTAAAAGAGAGAATTTATATTAAATTTTTAAAAAATTATATACTTGCGTATTAATTTTAAAACAGAAAATTCATAATTATAAGAATATTTGCGAATAAAATTTATTATTTGATCGGTAAAAAGATACGTGTGCAGAGGAAAAAAAATCGATTTATCTCGCGTGAATCTCATAGCAGGCGTCGACTACCCTGAGATAAACATACATCTTTTTTCAGTGTCTTTGCTCGTTGAAGAGGAAGAAGTCACAGATATCGGGGTCACATCGTGGTTAATCTCAAGAAGTGTAATATGCGAGAAAACAAGAGTCATCGTATATTTAACTATAGCTCGGTATGCATCATGTTATCGCATGGTGTCAATTAATGAATTTTGATTTGTATCATAAATACGTATATATATTTTCATTTTTTTTATGATTCAATATCTAATTTATATCTTTTAAGATTTAAACTTATCCCTTATCTAATTTATCCCTTTAACTTTTCATGAAGTATGTACTAATGAAAAAAATTAAAAATGTACGTCTTTTGTAATCTATAATAGTTAATTTTAGTCATTTTTATACTAAGTTTGGATAATATTATTTAATGCATACATGTAACTGTATTTGTTTAACAATTTTGCACTGTTAAAAATCAACAGCAGAATTTAATGTAGTGTGACGGAAGCAAATTCCAAGCAGATATACTTTACAAACATTTAATTTAATATACACTTAATATAAATTTAATGTTGTCAAAAATACACTGAATTTCATGCACATACTTTTCAGTTATAGATACATATTAAATTTAATGTACATAAAATTTCACGTGTAACTTAAAAATATATTAAATTTTATTATTGTATTTTTAATAGTGTGTTCAAATATCTTAGAATAAACAATGTCAATTTCTTTAAAAATGACTCACAATTATTTCTTGAATTGCACTGAAAATTTTGTCGATGTTCACATAACAGTACCGTTATTTTTTGTATACTAATTTCTAAGCGTATGATAATTCGAGCAAGACTCGAATTTCGATTTTGAGATCCTAGAGAAGTTTTTTTTTTGAGATTTACTCGCGCGACCGCGATTGTCGATCGATGATCGCCTGGCCGATAACGCTTATACGTGGGTGTTTGCCTATATCATTCTTCTCAACGTCGTGCAATAATCTACCCGATCTGCGACGTAGATCCCGCGCGAATATCTGACCTCGGGCCGATATCATTTAACATCCCTGATCGAGCATCGTGTGGCACCAAGTGCCTCATCCTTTCGTAACGCGCACTAAATTACCTGTCCTTTTTAACGTCGTGCGTGTAACTTGAAATGCTTGATGGACGCCTCGCGGGCTAGATTCTTCAATTGTGGGAAAGATTATGCGTAAGATTGGAAAAGCGCGAGACTTTTTAAGAATAATTCAACTTGCTGCTATTAAAGCTATGGATTAAATTCAATGCAATCTCCATCAATTGCCGTTTAACACTTGTAAATAAATTAACTATGTGAAACATGCAGCAAGTTTTCCAAATCAGAAAATTTTATAGAATAAATTTTTTCAATTTATATATACTAATATTTATACATTTCAGAATTAAATTTTATAAGTAACATTTATATTGATGAATATTGATGAATCATAAGATTATAAGGACTATTTTATAAAAATAACACATTAACATGACAGTTATTTATTGTAAAAAAATAACTGGTTACCATTACTCGTTATTGATTCTAAAATGTAACGCGTAATGTTAATGGCATATAAAAAAAAAAAAACGTAAGTAGTTAGTAAGCAATAACATAAATAATAGCAAATCAAATATGTTGATTTTCTTATGGTTTACATCTTGCTGTTTAAATTTTTCTGTTCCTCTAGCCTTGACATTACCGTTATTTAGAAAGTTTTTACGAAATTTTAATGACTTATTTTGAGTGGCATCGAATTGTCTATGTCGTATTTGATTACATGAAATTTATAATGTTTTTTTATATTATTTATTTAACGATAAAATCATCGTTATTGCAAAAATGTAAAGACGTTACCATTATCATTACAGACAGAAAAGAGTAACAATCATTTCCGAAAACTAACGGTAATGGTAACGGCGTTACGAGTAATGCATTATAGTACTTTCCAACTCATAAATCATAGATTAGAAAGTTAAGAGATCAAGAATCTTATATTATTATCAATAACTGACAATAAAAGATATAAAATAAACTTCTTATTGTTATTTACATGGTTATAAAAGAGACTAAAAATGATTTCTCAATTAAAATATTCTTCACGATAGAAACGTGACAATGGGAAATTTTGACTCTATTGGCAGAAATTGGTTCATATCCTCGATATTATATAGACAATGTCTGTACTACACGCACATTCATCGTGTCGGATCGCGGAATGCAAGCGGTAAGTTTAAGTGACGGAGCAATTAAAGAGCAATTAAAGTCGCAACACATCAGTCGGAATGCCAAGTCCGTAAAACATGGAAAAGTTGTTCAAACAAAAAATTTAGTTTCTCACGATGATTCGCAATTAACTGTGACATAATCCAGTGCAAAGTCTTTTTAAAATCTGAATGTGAAGGACAAAATGCAAAGATATCAACTTTTTGCGTAATATACGAAGAGATAAATTTGCTTTCTGCGTTTATATGCATTTTGTAGCAATTGGATACATTGCCACGTGTCAACTTCTCTCCAGCTTGTTCGTCTTTCATAAGATTCTTTCCGATGCGATCAATGAAAAAGCCACCCACACGTCTTTCACCCTCATCGTCCACCTACATTTCTCTGTTAGACTTGTCAGTGCCTATGGGCGATTTGATGTTCGCCATCGATCAAGCAGTTGACTTGCAGCTAAAGAACCGTGTGTTTGACTGACTTTTCAATTGCTATATCTTTCATTTTATCGTTTAAAGAATTTTTCGTTTTTGGTATATAGTATGTAACATAAAACGGCGCAACTGTCAGAAAGATTCGGTTATAGATGGAAACATTTTATTCCACGACTTTTTTCGATCCTATATAAATAAGTTCGATCAATTTTCATTTCTATCATACACGTATTGTCACTATATCTAGATATAGTGACAATGTAAAATATAAGATAAGTAGATTATTAGCAAAGGCGTGCAAATAGTTTGAGTTTGAATCGAATAACAATGAATTTGATTCGAGTTTATTTTTGAATCTAAAAAATGTAAACTTGAAAATTTCGAATCATCATTGGATTGATTTCCAATTAATCGCTTATTTGATTGCTTCATTTATACTTCCTTTATACTTTATTTATAATTTTGTATTAGCGTATATCAATTTCTGTGCACAATCGTTTGTCAATTTCCAAAACTTTTCTACCTTTTCTAAATTTTATAAAATAATACTAACAAATTTATGTACATGATAGACACTCATCTTCATAAATTTGTTTCAATATTTCATAGGTATGCATCATAATTTTACAAAAATTAGAACAAAACTTGAAATTGTTCTATTATACGAGTATTTTTGTAATGCAGCAAGTACGCTAAGTACAATTACTTTGAATAGCATTATAATTTGTATGAATTTGAAGAGCTTCAATTCGAGATTAGATTAATGTAAACACTTGAAATTTAATTCAATTCAATTTTGAATCAAAGATTCAATTCAATCTCGTAAATGATTAATTTGCACATATCTAGTACATTAAGAAAAAAATTTGTGGAAAAAATGAAATATTTAGACAGTTAATTAATTAAATCAACTCAATGTTTAGTGGAACGTATCAGACTATATTTCAGTTTTTCAACCATTTTTTTTAGTTTACAGATATCGAAAATAAATACAGTAAGAATTGAGTGTAAATCAAGAGTTTTTGAAATATTAGTCACAAAAATCGTAAATCTGAGAAATTCCTTATCGAATGCAATAATTTCAATACTTAATTCGAACTTGTATATACAATCTGTCCAATAATAGCGTGATTGGCTTTTATAACTATATTTAATATAACATTATCAATTATTTTTCAGAACAGAAAAAATGTATACTACGTAATCATATCAATAATGCATTTTGTTTTATATATATTTAAGATACAAATTAGATATATTCTCTGCATCGTCACATCGAGCATCTCACCGATATCACACTCTCATTCCAAATAATGACGCCGCAATGTCATACACAAAATCCAAGACAGTACTCTTCGTCGTCGCATTTTCGCGTGTCATCACGTCAATCGACAACTGCAACCTTAAGTCTCTCTGATTCGGCATACAATGTGCAGCTTAAGAAAAAACGTTGACAGCTCCATTTGTGCGGTATTCAGATATCTCACCTCGATCATACCGACGGCGTCCATTGTCGTCGCATTCGCGATCAAGCGCGTCATCGTGTATCCAAAACTCTTGATTAACCTTCGATAGAGTGCATTCATATCACGTACGATACGAGTTCGGCCCGGTCACGTTGGTGAAACGAATGCGAGGCCGTTAAGTCGACGAGTACGCACCTGTGAGGCCACCTGTTACCCGGTTTCACCTCAGGATTGTCGCACGAGCCCGCAAAATGCCCGCCAGGCAGATTGCGAGAGACGCCGAGCAAAAATGATTAATAAGAATCGGTTCATCTGTTATACTGCGTCTGCAATCTCTCTCTGGAATGTTGCTTCAATTGAATCGCAATCGCAGAGCCGCGCGCTTGTACAATAGCCACGTGTTCATTGCTTATTCTAATCCAATCAACTGTTTTGATAGGTTTAAAATATGTGCTAATAATAATGAGGTCTCGAAAAAGGAATTCATATAGAGCAAATATTCAGTATGTATCTTGTATAATATTTGTGAAAATGCTAAAAAAGGAATGTTTAATATTAAGATATCAAAATGTTTTACTTCTATTTTTGTTTTTTAAATATTTATATTGTTTAATACTTACAAATGTTTTAATTTCAAACGGTGTTTAGATTTAAAACACTAAAACATTTAAGGCTGAAATCTTTAACAGCTTAATAGCTTTAAACGTTTTACATCTAAACGTTGTTTAAAACTAAAACATTTTTAAGAATTTAAAAAATAGACAGAAATAAGGCATTTTAATATCTTAAAATTAAATATTTCTTTTTGACCGTAAGAAATAGAATATTTCACAGAAGGATTATATGTATCTATTTCTGACTATAAATTATTAATGCCTTAGATATATTTTATTAATTATAAAATAGCGACTATTTACGTCAAATTTCCTTTTTCAAACAAACGCGTTATTTATGCTAAATCAATCATTATCGTTTAGAGCGTTTAGGCGCATAAATTATTATAAATTATTATTGAACTCCTGTGCGCATTTTTTCATTTATTTTCTCACGATGCAAACTGTTAGGCAGAGGAGAGTCTCCGAATAAAGACATTCTTTAAAAGCAAGCAGTTCTCTTTTCGCTACAAACTATAAATAATATTAATTGGTAACCTTTACTTACATCTAAAGTCGTTTAAAACTGTGAAGATTGCAAGAAAAATTACGTCCTATCAAATTTTAGGCGGAAATATAAATGGGATTTAATTAAGTATCATATAAAAAAGGAAATAAAAAATGTATAAAAAGAATATAAATCAAATAAATGGTCAAATATCCAACATACATCAATAATTTTGGAAGGCTATACCGAAAGGGATTTGTTCAGTAGGAGATAAACACGTGGTGGCATTTCGATTCTGGTTGGATCCAATGACGCAATTACCGAGTACATAAATAAATTCACCGAGCATATTGAGCGGTTATATTTCATTGGCGGGCAAAAAATGCGAACGTCCCTCGGAAATCTGACGTCTCAATCCGTCTCTGGGATCTCGTCGATATTCCAAGCGGTCAATTAAGGCATGCCTTCCAGATGTCCCTGTCTGGTCCTTGCGCGCACAAATACGTCGTCGTCGTTGATACGTCGTCGTCGTCGACGATAAGTCGAACGAGAAAACGGTATTACGCACCGCGCGGTATCTCGTTTCTGCTTCGATGAATGCTTTCTCAGGCTTATGCTTCGATAATCTCTCTTCCTGCTCTGTGACCATCTCGTTACTTGCCTCTTATTGCCGCTGGATACACTGGATGATACAATCTGCCGAAGGATCTGACTAAGGTGAAGAAACCTGATAGAAGCAATGGAAGAGAAAACGGAATTTCCTAGCCACCCAAGAAGAAACATCGTAATAATTAAGACGATCGATCAAAAGGACGATACCGATGCCCACCGGTATCAAAGAGTCTGGCCAAAGGGATAAAAATTCTTCGAGATTTGAAGATTAGGTCGATACGCAAAGGTGAATGAAGTAGGACACTGTTATTTCATGGCCAGAGGATATAATAAAACTTCTCGTTGCTCGTTGATTATTCTTGAAACTGAAGATATAAATATAAAGGACTTGGGGCAATAATTGACTACGTTGCATGATCAAGAACCTTGTCGATCTTTTGACGCATGTTTATTTACGAATTCGATTACGGTGTTAATTAAATGTTCTTTCACTTAAAAAATAAGCATTGACTTTAAGAACTACAAAATATACTAAATTTAATTAATAATAAACGTAAAGATGGGAAAAGTCAATATCGGTCTGCAGCGGATCTTAATAGACGATGCCTATACTGATGGTACATAAATATACTCAATAAAAAAAGTGATAAAAAAGTTGAATTAAATTAGTGATTTTTGTACTAAATAAACACTTATTTACATTTAGTAATTATTTCATTGCAATTATTTAAACAAATATTTATTAAAATTTAGTAACTTTTTTCAGGATAATAATAATTTTTGTTTGAACTTTTTATGTAAACTGCGCTCCATCTTATTCATCGATCTTGAAATGCAGTCCTTAATTAAAGCCAGAATACACAAAATTACAATTTAAATTGTTTAGCAAATTTTTAACAATACCAAATTTTAAGTACATATAAGAATCTTGAAACACTGTAAAGAATTTGTTGAAAGATTTATTGAAGAATATTTCTTGATTATTTATTGAAAAAAAATATCATCTCACTTATAAGATTCGAACTGAGATCTCCTACATTCTGTGTGAACATGTGATGATATTTATCTAATTCATGTTTATAACTTTTGTTATTATTCTTTACTAACTTAACATATTTAGTAAAATGCAATAATATAAAAGCTTTTAAAAATCACGAAACATTTCAACGTAGAATAATTCTTTGAATATTAATTATTTTAATTTTATTTATTCCGTTTTATGATAACACATTTCAGAGAAAAGGAGCTTTTAATATTAAAAATTTAAAGCATCCTTTGAAATATAATTCTGATGGTTATTGAACTAAATAAAATAATGTAAATAGTATAAAATACATCTAGTAATCGCAAATTTCAAATAATACAAGTCACGCCGAGTGATTATCGAGGTCTGGCGGAAATTGATGAGCTCTGTAATGAGTGTCAGAAAAGTCAGTCTTGCGCGAAAGTCGGCATGATCAAAGTCGAAACACGTCATAAGATGAATTCTGAAATTGCTGTGTCAAGGGGACAATTGATTTTTCAGAGGAATTCGATTTTTTAGTAGACGTCTCCCCGACATCTCCCTTTATTCTCTTGCGTAAATAATATCCTTGCGTCTTTACGCGGCGGATTATCAGAGCTGCACTCGCCTCTTAATAGACGCTTTATTTCGAAACGCGATATACCTTAAAAGCCGAGAGCGATAAAGACGGTCGATTAATTTACTGCGGCTCCATAATCCCTTCAAGGTAAATCCTTCTCTCTCACCAATCTGTGTGTCGTTTCTCTTTTTCTCTTTCTTCTTCTCGATTTGTTGTTCATCTGTTTTCTCCCACTCTTTCTATCTCTTTCTTCCAACGAAATAGAGGCTGAGAGCGTAACATAGCAGAGGTTTTATTCCTGCTTAATGGATAGAAAGAGATCGACTCAGGGCTTATCACTTTAATGGAAACCTTTATGGAGGCCACTTTAGGCGGTATCTCCTGGCGGTGTCCGCAACGAATTCTGGGTGGCAGTCCAAACGCGCTGGACAAACTGCACTTTTCAGCTGCATAATGCGCAGCCTCCACGCTCCGGTTATTGTGCTAATGGAAAGACATTCTAACAATCTTCCCGCTGATCATACCAATTCGTTTCAGAGCGCTACTCGAATGGCGTCCTAAAAGCCGCCCGTAAAAGTTGCGTACTTTTCGAAGAATTTGCTGCAAGATTTGATTTCATCATGCCACTAAACATTTACGTAAAGATTGTTGGTAATAGTGTTATGGGAAAGTATTCGGATGGATCTACTGAATATACGTGGTGTTCTAGTCTTCGCGAGATGTTCCTTAATGGCAGATTCCTGAGATCATTCCGACGAAAATCCTAATATCAAGATGTCGAAGCTACAGTAGTTTTTAAATGAGAAGGGTTTAAAGTTGGCAAATAAAACTGTACAAAATTCCGTTCAGGAATGGCACATTGCACAGTAGTGAAGGTGTTCCTAAATATTTTTTATAATGATTTTGTATGTCTCTTTACGATCCCATACCTAAGTGCGCGAATTTCGGACAGTTTGATTTGCCAATTTTTAATCCTTCTCGTTTGTAAACTATTGTAGCCTCGACATTTTGATACTAGAATTTTCGTCTCAAAATGATCTCAAGTATCTGCTATTAATGCTGGGTGTCACGCGAAGTCAATATATACAGGACACCCTGTATATATTTTCGATAAAATTTGAAACGTTTTCGAACAGATTATAAATTATACCTTTCAAATGATTCGTATTTATTGTTCATTGACCAATAAAACATTACTGAAGAAAATGACGATTGGTTCCAAAAGTGTCTGCATTTTCATAAAGTATGTAATAAATCAAAAATATAGGGTGAAGTCGGTGTCGTTCCGCTCTTTAGCGATTCCAACAAAATCTAACAAAAGAAATTCTGTGCTTGGAATAAGCACCTGCCTGTGTTTACGATGCTAATAAAGCAGCTGTTTGTTGCGTTCAAAAAATTAAAGTACGAAAAATTATATTATGTTTTCACAATTTATGTTTATTATTGATAACTATTATTATTTAAGTTATTACATCTATATAATTTTTAAATAATGCAAGTGAATATTTGATGAAATATATTAACTAGATCTTTAAAAGATATGTATTGTCTTTTAATATTCATTTGATCGTTTTATTAATTATTTACAAATCGATAAGATATTAAAAGCATGTAATTGTGTTTGTGTAAAACACTATTATAATTTTAAAATATATAATTTATGTTGACACCTAATAAATCTCACGGAATGTCGAGGAATCAGCTGCAGACCGCACCGCAACTTCCGTGAACCGCGCATGTGGTCCATTCGAACCGCACGTCGAGACAGTTGATAACAGATATGTACCAATGCGATAATAAACGTGACTGTCTTGCGGCGGTCATCAACACCGATGTAAACGTCGCACTTTATATGGGTCACACTCTTGCGGACCACGTGCCCAAGAGCGCGTATACACTATACTCCCAATCAATTACTCGCAGATGCACTTACACGGTCATGCGCGACGCTAGACGCCCTCGATCAGGGACGAATAGTAAAAGGTAATATTTTCATAAGCGTGAGTTTCGTCATTCCCTCCTTTTCCACCTTCTTCCTCAAATAGGAGAGGAAACGGTACTTTTCAGGTACTACGAGTAAAAGGGACTCTCGGCCACGCGACGCCCACGCCGAACCAGTCTGGCGCACCGCTTCGCTTTCTACTTTTCTAGACGGCCCCGATGATCTACGACCAAGGGTTCTCCGTTAAGAAGAACGGAGTACGTTTATGCCGGTTAAAAAGCTGACTCGCAGCAACGATACGTGCTCTTATGCGCTAATAAATTATGTTACTCCCCCAATGCTAGATACACTGATGCTCGCAAGATTGCTGTCTCTTTTATTATGCTCATGTTCCAGTGAGACTTGTCACTTCAAACATGAACATTTTATACGTTATGAAAAAAAGAGAAAGTAAATAATTATATAATAAATAAGTATAATACTTATAATAATACCTATGATTTAGTATTTAAACTAATAATTGTAACAATTGTAAATGTGGAACAAATATATGTCGTAATTTTCAATGATAAGATCAATAGTCGTTATAAAACTGACGATGAGAACGATTAAAAAATGTATGACTGTTATGTTTAATCGTATTCAAATATTTTATAATGTACTAGCTTTTATCGTTGAAAAATATTGCCCTATTATATTTATTCCAATTTTATGTATGAAAGCAAAAGATTACGATTTATATTCAGTATCGAAAATGATTTTCAAATCGATCGTAATTCCGCTTTCGCAACTTCTCCGAATGGAAGAAGTAGCTATAAAACTCACCTTTCGCTTTGACGAATTCAGTTGAATTGACATCTGTAGAACTCGGTTGAATTAACGCATCGCAGCTACCGGCGACGATTAATAGAAAGAATGTGATGCCGAGGAAGTTGCAGGTCAACAGCGCTCGTGGCCCGTATCGGTGGTTGAACATGATGAGCTTTCATGCCCTTCACGAACCCGTAGGCTTTGTCAAGGTGACCTGAGTGAAGATTCCCTCTTCTGCTTCGTGGGCTCGTTGATTGTCACGAATAGGGAGAAGATCGGAGGAACTTCGGAGAACTGTTTCCGCCGCTGCCATCGCTCTCCCTTCTTCACCGTGCAAGTCACATGTCCGGTATTAAAGTTGTCATGAGTGTCTGAAATGAGAAAAGTGGCAATCAGTGGAAAAGTAGCGCATGATGCTAAGAGCAACGCGTTTGCTCACTGTGCGTTTGATAAAGGCAACTCTCTAATCTTCTAGCAAATTTCTTATGCTTGGTCTCTTTTTACATTAAAAAAAAAGAAGAAATAGTGCCGCGAGCTTTATTTACCAATGTTTTCTTCACTTCCTTTTCTTACCATATAACGATAAAAAAAAAGTTTTCAATTTAACTACTTTTTTCAATTTGATTAAATTTCTTTGGTTCAAGTATTTTTTCTACATTTAACTTAAATATATAAACTTGAACTAAAAAAATTTAATCAACTTAAATACGTAAAATACTCGAACTTCAATTCAAGTTCAAGTGAAATTCAAGTATGTGATACATAAAACAGTGAAATTGATAAAATACTTGAAATTTAACTGAAGTTGAAGTATTTTACGTATTGCTAAATATATAAACACTTGAACTAAAGAAAGTGTAATCAGGTTGAAAAATTTAGTTGAGTTGACAACTTTTTTCTCAGTATAGCTGTACTCTCATGAGCCTTACTGCCATACGTTGTATATTTTAGACAGAAAGAAATGTTTCAAGTGCCTGAGGTGACAAAGATTTAAACAGTCACATGTGAAATTAAATGCTCGTTGAAAATGCGATTACACTTTTTTATATGAATATTAAGCGAGATGAGACACAGAAGACAATCAGTATAAATCATCCCGCGTTGAAATCTCTGTTATTTTCATTAGCACATCTGAAGTGTGTTTCGCGAGTTACGCGTGTAAATCAATAACTATCAACCACTAAAATGAGTTACGCCGATTGGTGTGCTCGTAGCACGTGTTTCTAAAGTACCCTCACAACGATATTTATATGCGCCTGAATAATGCTATGTATGCATCCTCTATCACGTAATATGCATTGCATGTCGTACATTGCGCTTTGATGAATAACGTGAAAGAATCGTAAACGTGTCCGCGCCTCGGACAAACTATTAATTAAGTCAATTTGCTTTAAGTATAATTCCAGTTAATTAGGTGGTAAACTTGTACCGCTTCATTTTTAGACAATAAACATTTATGTTAATCATAGCTGACGATATCAAATATTAGTTCTGCAAAAATTATCTGCTTCTATAATTAATTAAAATTATTAATTTAATTTATTTCGTATGAACAAAAGGTTAAAAATGTTCTTTGAAATTAAACGTTTAATCCCATGTTTTTATCACGTATCCCGGTTCTCATTAATTTAATCAGTATTGGAATCAAATTGTCCTTTTTATAGTCGATCTCCATCCCTTAATTTCAAAAAAGCGTGTAGCTATGAAAAAAAATATTCACTCGTTTTCTAGACCGGTAGTGTTGTGTCATCGCTCGTTTATGGACTACCTTCGACAGAGTGTATCGCACTAGAAGATGGCAAGGGAAAAATAAGAAGAACGAAGAAGAGAAAGACGAGGGGATGAAAGCGAAGAAAGAAGGGGCAAAGATCGAAAAAGAGAGGAAGACAATGCAGCTAACAGCAGGTGTCTGCTCGCCTGTTCGTTCCTCTTTTTTCCTCTCGTCTCCGTTCCCTCCTTTTCGTCGCGATCTCATCCAGAGAGATCATCCCGGCACTCACACACACACACACACATGCGCACACACATACATATACTTGGTTCCCTCTTTGTTCTTTCGCACTCCCCGTGGAGTGGCGAACACGAGTTGCCTTATTCGGATGCGACAAGCAAAGATCAACTTAAACAAATGACGTTGAACCGCGCGCGCGGCGGCAATTTGACTGCGGATGTCTCGTTAAGGTCGCCTCTTCAGATCGTCCCTGTTAATTACGATACTGGATCGATACCCGACGACCACGAGCCATCGGTGACGAGAGGCACTCGATCGTGTCGCCTCGTTGTAGCGTTATGTGCTTCTCTCCGCCCTGCGCGGCGCGATTCTCCTCGGTCGTCGCGGTACCACGCTGTCTGCCAACGAGAAAGACGTGGGAGACCTCAGAGTGTTGCTCGGATAACAGCGATCGTAACACATCGCGTGTGCAAGTCCACGCATTTCCGCAAACCGATACGAACCGAAACCCGTAGGAGAACAGAGGAAATCGACTTAATATACTAACATACCTCCAGTCTAACAATAACACGCATAAAAATTTCCCGTTACTTTAATGAACATTCGGTACTTAAAACTTTCTTTACTTCGTACAGAATAATAAACATGTTTCTGATATGTTACATTTGTAAATCACAAAGGGTTGCGTAGCGCTGACTTCGTCAGAAATGTGGAGACGTACGGATTACGAGACTGCGAACCGGTTCTAGACGTACCGTTCGAATGGCGGAATTAACCCGAACTCAAAAGACTGGGGCGCCGTCGACAACATCGCTTAATTGCACGACCAGGACTTGCAAATTTTTATCGTGTTCGTCTCAGAGAACTTTAATCCTATCTTTATAACTGTTTCTGATCGCGCGACTGTGACGCAAAACACAACGCGTAGTATAAATAAATTTTAAATCTTTTTATTATCCTGCAATTTTATAAGTCCGTATAGGGTGTGGAGAATCAAGTAAGCTTAAACTTAACGCACGTACTTTCATAATAAGAAAGATTAATAGAATAACTCTTTCGCATAGAAAGTACATTCTGTTATTCCCGTAACCATTGTCGAAGTAGTGATTGTTCAATATATAGTATTATAATAGAGGTTGATTATTTACGTACTCGCTGCATAACATAAGAAAGATAATTTCAAAGAACTAACGAGAAAATAATGACGGACATTTTCTTGTACTAGACAAAATCTAACGAATCTCCGTAACTTGAATAATAAGAACTCATTAATGCTTTCGCATTGCGGAGGAAAAAGAAGCATTTCTCTTTCTCAATTTGCGACAGGTCTTGCGACTCGCGACGCTTCAGTGCTGAAATTTCACCGTGATTAAGAAAGTTACGAAATATAATAATTTACAATAGCGATAAGAAACAAAACGAAATTAGATTCGGTTACTAACAAAACTATCCAATCCGTTACATTAAGCATTAACGCAGCTTTTTGCAACGTATCGCTTCTATGAGATTCTAAAAATTATTTCTAATTAATTTTTTAATAAGTACTTACTGTGTTTTTAATAAATGCGCGTTGATGCAAAATAATTCTTTTAGTACAATATATCATGTGTACTTTCGGTGTCGCTCATTCACAACTTTTATTTTTAACTTAATATGTTTAAACTATTTCATGTGAATATAATGTATGCATTTAAGTATGATATAAATGATAACAGAAATGTCATACATTTTCTCTATGTTTCCATTTACTTTCTCTTATTTCTTTAGTTCTCAGTTACGTAAGTACGCAATTTTCATTTAATGCCTAGATATTATTTTATGTGTTACGCACAGCGTATATTACTCCTCATATCGTGTGTGTATATTTTTTGTTTTCTACATGTAATATAAGGTTTGTTACTGAGAATTTTGCTTCGTAATTATTAGCTTGCACTACACAGGCAGCAGCACACAAAAATATAATTATTATTTAGAGTTTTATTATGTTGAACTCTCAGATCAAACTACGATTTAGCGAACTGTATCAACGAAGACTTTCTTGCGTTTCTCGTTTCTCATGGGCGAGACGCATTTGTCACTGTTGCACCAAACAAATCAGTACGCTCTCTTCGATACTTCTCAGTGACTAATCGCTGATCGTCTGAGGCGTGTCCGCCCCAGGCCTCGTTAACTTTTCTCAACGTGTACCTGCGTAATCTACCCTTTCCTCATACTTGATCCGATAAGAAGCAAACGTCGAAGACGCCCTGCGAAAACGACGCCGGTCTCGACGACGCCGTGCACTCTCGCGTTTGTTGTTTGCAAACTGGCATATGCACCGATCGCACGGGCTTTTTATCAATGTCTACAAGGGGAGATTAAGAGGCGTGGTTCTCCGTGTAGAGTTCCAAGACATGTTCCAAGTGAGAACCGCTGTTAGGAGTATGGGAGAAACGGCGTGGCAAAAGAAATCTTTCGTTGAGATCGTTAAGTTCAAACGGTTTAAACAGACCGAATCAGATTTTTAACTTATTCTCTTATTTGAAAAATTCAAGACTTGGTATTCCGCAAATTGCATATAAAAGTTTCGGATTCTATTCGGCTTATCTTCATTAACCTTTGAAAATTAGCAAATATTACTTTTATTTAAATTTTCATTCAAGAACTCACAAATTTATGCATCCTTAGATCGCATGTAAGTATAAATTTAGGAATTTCTAGTGCCTTTAAAATTTGTAAAAGATACAAAAAAATTTAGGTTTTTTTTAATGATATATCTCTATACGCTGTTCTTTGTACGTTTTATAGTAATTTATTAGCATTTTAATGATGTGGTATCTAATATTAATGACATAAGCAATAATAAAGTATCATCGACAATATAAACAAAGGCATTTAAAAGATAAGAATTCAGGATAAAGGCCCTTTGATCAGAAAGAAGTTTGGAATTTTTCTTTGCCAGAAAGAGAGAGAGAGAGAGAGAGAGAAAGAGATTCCTCTTTCGAGGAGCGATCAATGCAGAGCATCATGCCTGGCGAGGAGTTCGAGAAACAATAAGAGAAAAAGATTTTGCCATGCGACGACATCGATCGTATATATCGTCGCGAGGACCTACGTTTCTCGTCCTTCGTCTTTTCGATCCTCATTCCCTCTGTCTCCTCGCACGGTCGGACTCGGGCACAAAAGCGGCGCCCTTTGAGGGAGGGTCCGAAACAAAAAAAGAGCCGGTGAACACGGCATGCAACCGTGTTAACTGCGCTGCTTATGCATTCATATCCTTGTTTCGCGACAACCTGCTGATTGTTTCCACAAAACGCGACAACCCCCTTGTAGCCGTGTGTCCGGGCCGGTTTTTCGGTGGATTGTGAGGGAGACGCGGCCGTAGGTGCCGCTAAGGACGCGCGAGCCCGCCAGCAAAAAGGATCAATTTGTATGCGGGTGAACGCTCCCCATTTCTGTCGCCGTTCTTAACAGTGCCGGCCGTGTAACGTTTGCACGACAATGGTGACGGCGAGATATAAGGGTGCTCAAGAAATGCGCGTGTGTACCGGAAGACAAACAATTGAAGAGTCTGGGGCAACAATGTGCTAATCCACACGAAGTAGAGAGAAAGAAAGGCTAATAAGGTTCTAACATTTTGTCTGCAGATCCTGACGATGGTTTCACTCAAAGGCGATTGCATTTTTTTAGAGACAGATTAAAATGAATGAAGAGTGATGTAGATGATGGGAGTATTACATATTAGAGAAAAATGATTTAGTAAATATTTTAATAAAGATTTAGGATTTGAACAGTTTATCAGAAGAATAACGAAAATACAAATACAGTGACATAATAAATTATTATTTATCCGTATATGACATTTTTATGTAACATTTACCAATTTATCTTCGTCAATAAATTGAAATTTTGTTTAGAAACAAGAAAAAATGCATGAAACCCTAAAATATAATATAGTTCGCTATTTTTCATACAAATCTCACAAGTGCGTGATCTGTCCTGCTTCTGATCTTCTCTCACAGTCGACAAAAATCAACGTTTCCTCAAGGTGCGCACACCTCGCAAAGTCTCGTTATCGGCGACATGTAAAACTCCGATTAAGAGACACGATAAGGGGAATTATGTTCTTTTCAGCGCCTGAAATGTGAGGAGTGTGCGAAAGACGTATGTGATGATACAAAATATTAAGATGTTACACAAAAAAGTATAAGTAAAATCAAACTAATGAAAATAGAAACCAAAATAATTAGACAAATATTAGTGACAACAAAATTTAAATACGCAAAAGATAAAAACGTGCAATTAATCGTAAAAATTTAACTTGGATTTGCATTTATACGTGTGTGTGTTTGTACTAACCAGAAATTAGTTAAATTAAAAATATATCTTGTTAATCTTGATAAAACAAAGTTAACATGAAAGAATACCTCATCAATCAATCTTGTAGCAACGTTAATTGACCGAACAACAGGGACGATTTAAAGCGGAAGAAAAAATCAAGGAGACACGGGTGGAATGAGAGAAATAAAGAAACAGGAATAGGTAACAACTGAGATAACGAAAGAGAATAAGCCCAAATAACGGTAACGTTGAACGTGAACGTAATTCGAAACGTGTTTGAAATTCTCATTGGCTGAATTAAGTTATGGCGCATTTTATTACACAATACTGCAAAAATATTAAGATTTGATTTAGAATCTTGTATATAGTCGCCTGTTGGCCGACAAAACAACTTTTAGTTAATTGACTAAATAAACTGTCGATTTCATTGCTGGTTTACTTTCTCACTAGAGTGGACAGCATACTCGACATTTTATTTTATGTAGCCTTCACAGTAAAGCCAATTGAACGATTAAAAGCCGTAAAGCCAGTTTTATCTAACGAATGAGCGAGCATGATGCAAACCAAAATTGTTATTTGAGGTGTATATTTTTAAAAAAAGAAGACAAAAGTCTGTAAAACTATCGATTTGAAATAAATCAATAGTACAATAAAGCCATAGAGTTGCATTCTCCTAGGGTGATACATGCGAGGATAAATTGATCGAACCGCTGTGTAGCGTGTCATAAAAATTCATAATGTTGATGAAGAGAGAGCAGCCTAAAGAAACGTGGCAAGCAGGCGAGTAAAACGGAGAGAAATAGTGGCAACTAGTTGCTCCCTGTAGACGCTCGCGGCTTCCTATTGATAAATTTGCACAAGTCACGTCTGCGATTCGTTAATAACGTTCGTGACTTCGTGATGGGGGCTTCCACGAGTTCATTGCTTGAAGAAGAGATATCGTGAACACGACGAATAGCGAGCCAGAGAACGCGCCACGAAATCCAGGATCGCCGCTCACGATCGTCTCGCTTGCAAGGATCCAGCCTGAGTTTTGAGTCACGGATAACTTCTACCGGGTCGACCTCCACGCTTCGTGCATCTTCGCAACGTGACTGTTTGACTACGTTCACGTGAAAAGTTGCCTTGCACGTGCATATGCCTAA
This sequence comes from Solenopsis invicta, assembly GCF_016802725.1. NCBI lineage: Eukaryota > Metazoa > Arthropoda > Insecta > Hymenoptera > Formicidae > Solenopsis > Solenopsis invicta. The sequence continues at coordinate 13,533,419 of NC_052664.1, read as the reverse complement.
GAGAATCTTGAGCGAGTTTGCACGGACTGAGAGAAGAAAGTATGTAAAAGTATAATATATCATAAAAAATATCTATATCATTAATATGGCTGTACTATCATCAATAGATTCTAACTATTCCAAGAATAACGTTATAAATATACTATAAATAATATATAATATATAACATATAATATATAATATATAATATATAACAATATTAGTATTATTAAATATTTAAATCATGAAAATGTAATACAAAATGATTTATAAAAACTAATTAAGTACTTTTTTAAATTAAAATTTTTTACTTATTTTTTTTATACAATTTGTAATTATTTAATTTCGAATAATACTAAATCGTGTTTGAGTTACAAAATTGTTACAATATGTATTCGGCGCTGAATTATGAATAATAATAAAAAATTTTGCATCATTATACAAATTTTTATCTTTCAACTTCTTCCGAGAAAATTTTTTGTTTCTTCTTATCATTTTTCAAAGTGTACTACTTCTTCGAAGGTATATCTGCGTGACGAATCATGTAGGTATTATTTTCCGAACCGTTTTCTAATCGAGAACAAATTGCTGGTGGCGATATGAGAAGCTGAGCGACTCTACGGTGGACATTCTCGAGGTTTTGTCGAGAGATAATCAATAATGGTCGCCTCTATCCTGTAGGTAAGATTACACTGCAGGACTAATCAATGCTTCCACTCGCCGCGAGTACGCCGACCGATCCTCGGCGGATCGCAAATTGACGGTTCCGTCAAGGAATCGAGCGAGCGAGCGACAAGCAAGACTCGTGGATCGCAATCGCTGAAGAGCGACCGCGAATAAGGCAACTAATACTTGAAGAGGATAAACCGTCGAAGAGCGGCACTGAAGCGGAGATTGCAAAGATAAACGAGTCCACCGTGGCATTGTGCCGCCCCGAGGCCCCCGTGTTAAAGTCACGCCGGAATCTTATCCTCGAGATCTATTCTCGCCGAGCGACATACGCCACTTTGAAAGCGTCGGTACCACTTTTGAGGGACCGCGGCGGGAAGGCGCCGGTAATGGTCTACAGAAACGTGACACACATGGAAAATTTCAGATTAAAAGTGTTGACGCAAGCTTGGAATTCGTTTGTTTGAAATCGAAATATTGTAGAATATAACATATATAAATTTTACATTTTGATGAACTTTTAATAAAATTATCAGAAAATAATAAAATAAATATTATTGACACATAATTTTATTTAAAAAGAAACCAATTGAAGTAGTCTCTAAACTACGTGATTCGTTTGTCTCGTATGACAATTCCGTGACAGGATTTTTAAACCCATCATGTTTCTTGGCACATAGTAAATAATTTTGTCAGGAATCGCTTAGCTAATTGTCTTTATGTGCTTCCAAATCAAATAAGTGTTTTTAATGCACAATTTTGTACGATTTGCGTGTCTCTCATTAAGATTGTAAAATGAATCATTTAAAACACATTCGTGGTATAAGCGTTCGTGCTTCATCTAGTAAGTTTATTAAAATAATTTATTCACAAATGTTTCTCTAAAAATATTGTTTTTTTTCTCATATATTTATATCCCACAAATGCCATTTATCACAAGTTTCGTAATAAATATTACATAAACATAATATCCTATATAAACAGTTTCGCACGCGAATCTGTAACCACGTCAATGTTGTCTTACTAGTTCTTTTATTAAAGATATTTCCACATAAATTGTAAATTAAACAAGTAACGCAAACTTATACAAATTTATTATTATTATTGTTGTATAGATGCTGCTTTGCCATCGCATTATGGACAGCATGCTGATGTACATTTTGAAAATCACCATTTAAAATCTTATTGTCAGTTACTGCAATTAGATTCATCCGTAGTAAAGAAATGTCATGGCGTTGATGCCAAATATTTGGGAGAATTTCGTCAAGACAGTCTACGACTCGTTTCCAAAGAGAGCAAAATGATTTGCAAGCAACGTTGTAAATCCAAGTCTAGCGTAACTTTGTTAAAGAAGAAATCATCGATGCATAAGAAATCGCCATTGGAGAATATAACAAAAGGAGTCTGTCATTATTCTACGTGTCAGAATGCCAAATTTAATAGCAACAGAATAAACAAATCACTCGTGCGTCAAAGCGATGCGATAATAAATTGCGTGAACAACATAAATCGTCATAGTAGTTTTATATCTGTTGAAAAACGTCCCCGATCGTATGCAGAAATGATATCTGATTACAGCGAATCCCTATATAAGGAATCCGCTGTAGGCGCACGAAATGATAGTTTCCATTTCAACAATGCAATACGCAAGAGTCCGTTCAGCACTTTCTCGACTTCAACTCCGACAAAGAAAATTGTAAACGTTGCTGAATACAGCGATCTTTCAACTGAAAGACAGAAGAACGATTTTTCTCTTCCCGTTAAGTCGTTCGAGCTTTGCAATCGACATAATAACGTAAACACTGTTGAATGTTGCGATTTTCAACACGGTACGTGCACGATAGAAACAACGAATAAGAATATTAATCGGAGCAACGTTATTGCAAACGACTCGAGGAGCGACGATCAATCTTATGCGAAATTAATTGCTCATTGCAGTAATTCCATGTATAATGGTACTGTTACAAGTGTTTTGAACGATAATTTAATATTAAAAGAGAATGTGTTGGCAAGTTCTTTTCAATCTGTCGCCCCTCCGAGAAAAACCAGTGATATATATACGCAAGAAACATCGCAGAAGATAACTCCTACTGTTAGTGCAATGCCATTTGAGAAAAATATCAAAGAACAAGTGATTAATTTAAAGGAAAACGACTGGTTAAGAGAAATGGAAAGCGTGATAAGTGACATGAAGAGAGTGACCGAAAGAAAAAATGCAAGAGTCGTTGACATTCTTAAGGTGAAACAAAGTGATGTTCTGCAACTATTGGATACATGTAGCAATTCTATGGACAGGGATCACGGACTCACGGAACTTATCAAATGTAACAAACGAAAGGAGAAGGATACAGCAATGAAGAAGTTGAGCTGTCAATCAGACAAGATCGATAGAATGGAAAAACGCAAGAAGGATCTTGAGTTGCAAAAGCACAATTATTCTCATTCGAGTAGTAAGACTTCAAATCTGCCACAATATTTCGGTAATGCAGAGGAAAGTTCAACGGTAAGGAAAAATTCTACGCATGTATCAACTAAAGATAATACTGGTATACTGAAGCAGCCGCAGGTCAAATTGCACATGGTGCCTTCTGAAAAAGAGTCCGTTGTATCCATCAACGTGGACCAAGCGTCGATTGGATCATCAGACCCTCTAAATTCAGCCTCCAAACATCTCTCTGTCGTCGTGCAATCTGACCGAAAGGAAGACTTAATGGACAACCAATGGAATTCTCCAACGCTTCAACGCACAACACAAAGTGCATTGCAGCGTAGTGATTTCGGTCCAATGCGTATTTCGATTAGTGAAGACTCTGCGCCGGTTAAACAGATTGAGTTTTCAATCAACGGCAAACCGGTTTCGGAACTGAAGAGCATCACTGCGCGAACGGAAAGACTAGACGTTGTGAGTTCCGTGGACAAAATCGAGATCAGGATACCGTTTGCCAAGGACGACTCGAACACGCTGGACAAAAGCAAAGAGGACACGTCGAAAGGAATCAACTCGAATATAGGACAAGTATTGAACGTGCAAATATCTGCTAATTTTCAGAATGAACTTACGAAAAGTAATAGCGCAAAGAAACCATCAAAACCAATGCAACATCAATACGATATAGTGTCAAATTCATCACCATCCATACCTAAGACTTCTTATTTGTTTAACAATTTCTCAAAAACTCATGAGGGAACTCTTAGCAGCATTAACATGCAGCAATATAACGATAAAATTGAGTCTTCTAAACGGTTGGATAAGTTTGACGATAGTAAAAAGAATATTAACGAATACAAAACTGCAGGAGATGTTAATTTTAATCAACATAAAACGACGACGTCAACCAAAGAAGTAAACAATGCTGAAGTTGGAAGCCTGAATATGAAAAAAACGAATATTACAGGACTTCCGGAAGCGAATACGTATGAAAAAGATAAATCTTCTGACAATCGTGTTCCCTCAAAAACAATTCCTTGGTGGTCCTCTTCGGATTCTTTCAACAAGATAAGAAAGAAGCAAGATGATCATAAACCGATTACACCGCCATCAAATCGAAACGAACAAAAAACAATTTCATATCTAAATCAAAGTCATGTCACCGAATCTTTCCTGTCGAAGTCGAAAGAAACATCAAATTCGAAGACGAAGAAAACTCAAACGATGGAAAACCCAAACGATCCAACTGTTAATACAAGTGATTCTAACAATATGATTTCTAATTCTATAAAACCATGTGAAGAATCTAAGTCAACTCTTCATTACGCATGTTTATTTAGATTAAAACCAACTCAAGACTATCACACTATCATCCCTGAAATTGTAAAGAACGGTTTGAAAGCTGAAGATAACCAGGAGTTAACTGCGAAGAAAAATTTCAATAAAATTTCTGGAAGTAAACAAACGGAATCAATTACCTTATCTAGACCTGATTCAATGAATATGAAAGACAAGCGTGATATAAGCATAAAAGAAAAGACATGTGTGTTGCAAAAAAAAATTAAAACACCAAGTAGTGCGCAGAATTTACCAAAAGATCAAGAGAAGAAAAACAATTATTTGTTCAAACAGACAAGATCAATTGATAATGTATCTGAAAATATAAGGTCTAAAATAAAAGATATTTTGGATGCTATAAAACCGATTGAAAGAAAAGAAGATGACACTTTGGTCGATGGTAACGCAAAAAAAGAGATGACATCAAGAAAATCAACAGTAAGATTAAATAATGGAGTAAAAGAAGTTCGAGGTCCATCTCCGGTAATAACAAAAGATTTCATGGCAAATTCATCTGTGACGGAAATAATATCAAAGAAGATTGACAAAACAACGTTAACAAAGCAAACAGATTCCACCAATACACAAGAATTAAAAACGAAGATGAGAGAAGAAGAAAAGATAAAAGAGAATTTGAAGTCATTATTGGAGGCTAACAAAAGTGGACATAATTCTTTATTAAATACAAGGACTTTTTCGGAAATGATACAAAAATCAGAAAAATCAGGAATATCAGGAAAGACGCCATTAGAAGAATCAAAACAAAATAAACCAAATATTTTAACAAGCACGAAGAATATTCCAGAATCGGTTCAAGAATCCGAAAAATTAAAAATTTCAACATCGTCGAAGTTGACTAATCTATCCCAAAAATCTCCGGATGTGACAATGATAAATAAATCGCTTTTGGAAACCATAAAACCAACACAATCAAAATCCAAAAATATAAATACAAGCAAAATGACCGATATAAATAAGATGTGCTCTTCGCAAACAATATCTAATTTAACTTCAAGAATACAGGATCGCGCGGTATTTAAAAATCTAATAAATAAAAATATAGGAGAGATGTCTATTACTCAATCTGTGAAAACGAAAACGACTAATATGGGAGATGTAATACCTAAGATCGTAACTCAAAATCCCAAGAGCAAGGATCCTTTATCGAAGGATTATGAAGAAAGTTATTTCAATAGATCAGGATCGAGCAAAGGATCAGCTGGCACTTCACGGAAGCCAAATAATTCGATTGGTTTTAAGTCGGCTGATTCAAGGACAAAATCCAGGATAATGGTAAACAACAATTGCACTTGTAATAAAAAATTGTTTATGGAATCATTTTATTCAAATTTCAATAGGGAAAATGATATTGTATCAAACTCGCAATCAGCCGTATTTAAAGTTCAACGAAATTTGAATAATACGTTAAAATATCCTGCGCAAGCTGTAATCGCAAGTGATGAACCGTACATTAATATGGACAGACCAGAGAAAAGTATACTATATTCCTCATGGTTACAACGATCTGAAAACAATATCAAGACAAACGAGGAATTATTTTAATCGTTTACTTTGCTAAAAGAAATTTTGCGTACAGTCTTGTTAAAATACATACATATTATGTTAAATTATCTATGTGTACTTAATATTATTTGTTAATACGTTGTATTATTAATGTTTAAAAAATCACTTGAATAAGTAATATTCCTCATAAAATTGTTAAATGTATTATAATAAAAAGTTTTGTCAAAAAGACACGTACATGTTTTATCTGATATTATCTGATATTATCTGATATTATACGTACACGTATTATCTGATGTCGTAATTGAATTCTTTGACTCTCTAGAGACCGGAACGAGGGCTTGATGGTAAAATTTCGATGGGGCTTTCAAAAGACGATCATTTCTCGGATGGTCTGTGTCGGAGGGACTCATCAAAAAAATGATGGATTATATATACATATATTGGGTAATTAAAATTTTCATTAAAGTCGCTGGCGGCATCTTGAAACGCGCCGTGGACAATAGGCTCGAAACGAAGTCGCGGACCGTAAGGGTATAATGGTGGAGAAGGGAAGGTCGAAAGCACGAATAGAGCAAATTGGCTTTGAGTGCTAGCTGAAGAAAAAAGAAACTTGCATATCAAACTCTTATTTAAAGTCGAGATATTTCAAAATTTTCTCATGTCTGCTCGCCATTTGCATCAATCTCATTACTAATCATAAAATTTAGTAAGAATTTGATGTCAAAATTAAAATTCTGTGATATTCTAATTTTTAATTTCTAAATATTTCCATCGGTGCAAAGATTTATTAAATGCAATTAATATTAAGATTTCATTATATTTGTAAAAATTAATCATCATAATTTTTCACTTTCTTTATAATCTAAATATTAAAATTAAAACTAAATTAAATGTTATATAGTAAATATACTTTTGGTAGAATAACAGAGAACGTGTTTTCTCGTTATTATCACAACGTGATAACTTGGCTTTTCACGTAATCACGTAACTCGCTAGTTACGTGGTTACGTGAACTATTCGGAGGTACATTTTTTCAGCGGAGTATCGTTTTTCTTCAACGTTCTAGCAACGATCGAAGCAGCACGTATGCACGAACTCGATCCTTCGGGTCATGCTATCGGTGCGGCACGATACCCGTCATTATGCCAATTCGCGACGGGCACCAATTTGGGGCCTCCGACGTGAGGGCCTTCGACTCGTCGAAGATGGTGCCCCATCATCGAAGGGCACCATGGTTCGTGCCACGTCCCGCGCGCGCGAATGAGAAACCCATCATTACACACGCGTTTCACCGCGAGCATAGCCCTGTTCTGGCAGCTCGCTAGTCATTCGAAGTAATGCATCCTGATTGTCAGGGTCAAGCGGGGCTTTATCGACAGCTGCACATCAAGTATATTTTGTTCGTATAGTTCTACTGCACTTGGTTGTTCACGTGATGTTGTTCCTCTTCAATAATCCTTTGATTATTAATGGCTTGTTATATTAACACAATATCATAATTAACAATTTTGCTTCTTCATTATTATAAATAAGACCACGATAACGAAAAATGAATTGCTAGACATAAAATACTATTTATAAATAATGAAGTATTTCTAATTTAATAAGATTCAAAATGTACGAGTATATCATATATAAAATAAATTAATACTCTTATATTTGAACGGCTCGCTAATTAATTTTTTGTTACAGCAATTTGTATTTGGTTCAAGAAATAAAATAATTGGCTTAGTAGATACAAAACTACCAAAGCTTTATATTCGTGTAATGACATACTATCACGTGTGTAATATATACTATCATTTGTAACATGATCCAAGACTACATCAATATAGTTTATTGAGCGTTCCTTTCGTAATCGGAAAGCTTTTTATCATAAAAAAATTACTTTTATCATAAGAAATATTTCCTCAACAGAATACGTATATAGTTTACCATTTGAATACTTTAATTTTAGTTTTCTGATGAGTTAATCGAAAATCAGCAGAGAATGTCAAGAGTATCACCTTTGCGATTGTGCTGAAAAAGGATAAAACGTGGTATTTGCTTTCTAATTTATTATGTGTCATCGAAGCCAAATAAAGAAACACTAGTGTAAAATATTGTCGTGTTGTACAAAGCTCGCATGCGCGTAAGTCCTGGCCGACGATAAGGCCGTTAATTATCGAGAGCGACGAGGAGCATCCTTCATATAGCCAAGAATGCAGATGAGTTCTTTTTTTCCGCTACTCGGCATTCATCTCGAGATCTTGACGGTCGTTCTTGCCCACCCTTCGCCTTCGCTTTCCTCTGCGCGGCAACGAAAGTTGATCTGACCCCACGAGAGTCCGGTTCAACCCTGCCCTTCTCCTCCTCCACCACCTTTTCCTCTATCCTCCCGCTGCCCCAACTGCTGCGTCAGGCCCCGGCTTGATTTATCACGGCGTTGCCAGCAGTCTCTTATAAATGTTCAGGAACAACCCTACTGCTATGTCCATCGTTCATCGCGGCGGAACGTAGGAGATTCCTCGGAGTCCCGCTGACTTTTCCTCGCGTCCTTGAACGAACATCAGGTAGAAATCTCGAGAATCCTCCGCCCCTTTGCGATGATATCAAGAGAAATATTCATTTGAGAGTACCCAATGGAAGATTACCTTTTCACGAATTATAATTTATAAATTTATAGCAACAAAATGTGATGCAAGCTTACATTTATTTTCAATTAATAAAATGTAATTTTTTTGTATCTTATTTTATAAAAATATTATTAAAGCATTTCAAGCTGTTATTATAAAATTGTTGAGCAATTACTCAAAGGATATTGCAATTATCGACTGTCCTTTGTAGTTAATAAAAAATTATTGTTTTACACACGATATTTTTATTCTTATTTATCCTGGCGCGGTGGCTTAGTATATGGTTCAAGAAGGTTGCGTTGTAACGCAATCGTTAAAGCATCCAGGTTACAATCATTGAATACCCGGATATACGTACATTCTTGAATGTATTTTTAGCAATTGCGCCACGAATAAATAATATTAGATTTTATCTTTTCGTTAAAATAAAATACATTACATTATTTATACATATTTTCATTACATAATTATATAATATTTTAAAATTGTATTTAAGAATAAATATAATTATCACGTATATGTTATCATTAAATTTCAATTTAAATATGAGCTACAAAGTTGTTAAAAACAAAATAAAATTATAGAATAATGGCGTAGATATGATAATTTCGACAAAAACTATCATTGAGTAATAAAAGGTATATGTATAAAGAATTTTTAAACTGCTTCTGCAGAAGAACTGCATGCATCAGTTTTTGATGCATATGAATACGAATTGCATGCTACGTGGCTTCAGAGTTACAAGGACGACATGACCCCCACCGCCTACTTCAGGCACTTCAAATTATCTTTTCTTTGTTTTAATTATGCAATGCTTTACTATATCGGTCGTTACACACTGTGCAATACTGTCGTGCATCTTTTGATTGACATATTATGGCTACCAGTGAATAATATTAATTGCGCGCAGCAAAAAAATTTTATATTTTATTGTTAATGATCGTTAATTCATAATCTTTTTGCAACAGACGACTAATTATTTAATAAACTATTTATAAAAAATTTTCGAAGAGATTGCATAAAGATTTCACACATTAATTACTTTTTTATTTCATAATTAAATATTAATAAAAAACAAGTGTATCTACGTTTCCTTTGATATCACGTTCACTTTGATAGTATTTGTAGCAGATCTATTCTTTAAAATTTGCTTTTCTATTAAAACAATAAAAGTAACACCTATGGCACTTTAGGGCTGTCATATACTTAACGCACGTACCGACGATTAATTACATGTGCATCTTATAAGCGGCTTACTTAATGAGGGATTATAATCTCAGCAAGAAATTCCTCCAAAGTACCAAAGTATTCTATCTTTCTCATCCCATATACTTTACTCGATGTAATCTTTGCTTTTTTCGCTGCAGGAGAATTAATTATTTTTTTCTTCATATGAGGATGAACTTCATGATCCTTTTCGTAGATCCTTCGTGATGCCTATCTAATCCTTTCGGATTAAGAATTCTTTATGGAAGAAGAAAAGAGCCAAAAAATGGTAGAGAGTGAAAGGAAGGAGTGAAAGAGAGGGGGAAAGGATGGAAAGGTGAAAAACTTACAGAAGATGCAAATTTTGTTTTATGCAGTTTTGGATTATATCCAATCATATTATTTATTACACTATAAAAAAAGAGAGAAAAGAGATAAAGGAAAGTTAGTAGATCGTATGAAACGTTGTGATTGAAAACAATTACAACAGAGACGTTTGTAATATTTCAGTATTACTAAATTACTTATTAAAATTTTGAATTCTTTAAATAGTTTTTTCTACACCGTTTGTAAAACAAGTGTTAAATATTCTAATAAATTACAAGTAAATTGTAAATATAATTTATTTCCATTTAATTTATAAGAAAGTTTAACATATTTAAACTATAAGTTAGAATAACAGACTTATGCAATAAAAAGCAGATAAGTAGTATGTCAAAAGTATAGTTTGTAAAAGGATTATTGCATTGTGAATGGCAAAGTAACGAAATTTAGAACCGACTTTCGTCCCACTGACATTTCGTGCGTACGTGACTATCGTAAGTCTCTTTCCAGTTTTCACATGTACTTCTCATGTACGATCGAGAGTGCTCTTTAATCCTTTAACGAGACGAAGAAGCTTAGGAGAGAGACATCGAGAGAAGGTAGAAAAAGTCGTATCCAGATAAAGTCGCGAAATTACCGTCGAGCCAACTAATCCGCTTACGGGTGATGCCGCGGGCGACGAAGCGAGGAATGCGCCGACATTCGCGGTGCAACGAAATCTTGCAGCAGATTGGAGCCTTAAGTCGAAGTTATAGAAATATCAAGGGGCGGGCGATACATGCTCATAGTTAGTGAGCTTAAGTCTAATAGGGTTGAACGATATATGAACCATATATTAAGAAGCGAATATTAAGAAAAATTTGCTGCATCAATTAAATTTTGCAAAAAATTTGGAAGCAGCTACAGCCATATATCTTACAGATTTTTATGATTTTGTAATTATAAGATTGTAATTATTATACTTACAAAATACATATAGGTAGACCAAATGCATCAATTCAAAACAAAGCAAAATTTCTTATATTTTTAAAACAATAGCAATATGTTATTAAATTACGATATGAAGAATAAAAGAAATGTTTCAATTTCAATTTTATGGCATTTTTATTCAATATTAATTTTTATGTACCATGTGAAGAAGAGATACCTTCTTAGTATCACATAAGTATTTTGTGTTTGATTGTTTTTTCATTTATTTTAAGTGACTTAAAAAATTTACGAAAATACTTTCAAGTTTCCAGAATAAATACCTGTCCTTCATTTTGGGAAAAAATAAAAGTGCTATAATTGAATTACCTTTGAAATGTAAAGAGACTTTCATGAATAGAAATCGGTCGGACGGAATACTCATGGTGACATCTTAAGAGTTAATAAATGTTCATATAATTGTAAACAGTATCAAATTTAATAAAGCTTTAATTTAATTTAATTTTCTTCTACTCACTTAAGATTCTATTAGAAAGATGCATTTGCACCCCCTCATTTACAACGCCTGTGCCTGTTACAGCCTGTAACAGGCGTGCATTCATGGCACTAATTGAGTGCGCATTGATACGTCGCTCCGCAATAAATCGATTACTTTATTGAGATCAGCTTCAGAATGTGTGTGCATGCTTCCCTCACTTCTGGATAGCGACAGTAGCTTTTAGAGAGCGGGAGTTCTAGAAAGGAAGAAACGCGATAACGCGGCAAGAGCAACATGGCTGCCTCTCTCTTTTTCTTCCCGCCTGTTTTCCTCTTTAGTAAGATGTCGTCGATACATTAACGTAATTCGCTTCGTTCACCGCGAGGTAATGGGGTAATTGCTTTGTGAATTCCGCCATGTCTCGGACTGTCTCGTCCTGTTTATCGCTTACACATCGTTTTACGTTCACCGCAAGCCCGAAGCTCAGGTATTATTGCCAATGAACACTTTCGTGGAATGATTTACACTCAGCGATGGCGATAAACCCCGCTGTATTCTGAAGTATCGCGATACATTTGCGAGCGGAAGCTAATAAGATTCATTAAATTTTAATGTCTTGTGTGCAAAAGAAATTTGAATAATATTCTTTTTATCTATATGAGATTTAGCCTGTCTGCTCCAGATTCAGTCATTAAAATTTATTACTATCAAGTCGAGATATCAAAATTAGATGAGCTATAATAAAAAGTTATTATACATTAAGATCTGGCATATTAAGAACTGTCTCTTTAATAAATTATTAAAAAGTCATTATTTATTATGATACACAATTATTAAATTAAATGTCTTGTGTGTAAAAAAAATTTCAATAATATCTTTTTTTATCTACAATCTATTCTGTCTGCTCCAGATTCTGTCATTAAAATTTGATTCAATTAAGTTGTGATATCAAAATTAGAGAAATTAGATATAACAAAAAAATTATTGTACATTAAGAATCGAAATACATTAAGAACTGCCCTATTAAACAATTATTAAAACCATCAATCTATCGTAAAATTATAATTATTATATAAATCATTTATTTTTTTTTTTTACGTTTATGTGCAATCTTTATCCTTAGATAAAAAAAAATATATTCGAAAATTGAATAAACGTTAATTTATTTTACATTTTTCTTTTTTTTCTCACTTTCTTTGCCTCTCCTTTTCGAGTAGATGACGCAGCGTAAAGAAGGCAGCGTAAAAAAGCACGATGATCACAATCGCTGTTCGTTCGAGCTAATTGATGATTTTGCCTGTTTGAAGGGCACCGAAAGGATCCGTACAAGGACAGCGATCGCAGGTATCCCGAATAAAGACCGTCAATCCGATTAACCACGATCCGGAGGAACGGCGGATTCTCTTAGTGCGGAAGAAAGCAACTTGCATCAGCGGTGCGACTTCCGCCGAGACGAATGCGGCCAGTACGAAGAGACTTCTTATCGCACATCGCTCAGTTACCTACTCCTGACCGCCTCTTGATTTATGTGCGTTTACACATCGCCGCTTTCCGGAACCCTGCGATTGCGAGGTAACGAATCGACTATTGTCGCGTCAGAAACACGATGCGTGAAACTGCAACATTTTACGTCGAGACACTTGCAATCTCGTATATACGGACAGAAGAATGATCCGTGGTTCATTCCGATCAGGATTAGATATTTGTTTTAGAGACTAAGGATAGTCTGTAATTGTAATTGTTGAACATTCTAGTTTTTTTGTAAAAATTTCAATAAAAATCGCAAAAATTGAGAAAAATTATTCACCAGTTAGTAATTTTAGTTTACATTATTATAGGTTGCAAAATGTAATATTGGTATTATTTTTATACTACACGCTACTTATATGTAATTAGAAATAAATCATATCTATCGCTAAGTGCGAAAAGTTAAGAAAACAAGAAGATGAATTTTCGATGTTATGGAATATTTGCTTTGAAGGCAATTTTGGTAAGATAAAGCAAAATATTATTAAAAGCTCTACTAAGCTATTATTAAAGCTCTGGCACAACTTACTTTTCTTAATCAAATCACGTTGTTCTCACGAGCGGTAACGCTTATCTAGGATTACATCGAGCCGCGCAGCTCCCGGGGTTAACAGGTGCAATAATTATGATTGGCTCTCGCCTTATGGTGATCGCGGCCACCGATCAATCGGCACCTTTTCTTATCCCTCTCTTTGTCCGTGATCTCCCGCGCGCGTTTTTCCGCGTCGGATATAATCGGACCGTCGATTAAAGTTCCAATCGGTGAAGTGCGGATCATTTCGTTTGCCGAGACGTATCTGTAATGAGAATCGAAATCTTCGCTTCTTGTTTTTTTTTCTCTCTCTTCTCGCCGTGCAGAAGCACGTAACTTACGATCAATTGCGTGGTCACGGATTTATGAGTTATATCGAATGCCGGCACTCTCTTGATTTCTCTGCTTCTTTCCCTTCTGAAGTATTTATTGCAAAAGCTCGTGCCATTTTACGCACCCCTATATTTCACACACTGCTATAAAGATTATATGGTAGGAATGCATGCGATTCGATTATCAAACAGTTAAAAAAAAATAACTATAGGAGAAAATACTAATGAAAAGAAAATACTTATTGTAATTATATAAAGGTAAATTGTTCTTTTAAAAGTTTAAGTGTGTTTATAAAATATTTGATAAAAAAAAAAAAAATAAAGTACATTGAAGTATACCTTCGTATATTACAATAATTTTATAGTTTCTTTTAAAACTATTTTTAATCTCATAATATTACATATTAATATATTTTGTATCAAAATTATATGTTAACATGTGTATACAAAATGTTCAACAATTATCATACCTCTCAGGTAATAAACAGAGCAGAAGAAAAAATCCTTTTCTGTTTTTCTTTTTTATAAGTCTTTCCTCAACAATTAATGAGAAATTAATAAAGAGCCCCGCAAGCCCCCCGATAGCCTACATCCGCGATTCGGTGAGATCAGATAGCCCAGCATTTATTAGAATATTAGAATATTAAATCAAAATAGCGATACCTCGATATTATAGCACGTGTTCATGATTGCTATAATAGAAGCACAATGAGTTGTTTGAAAGTGCATTCTATGTGAATGGCATAATACATATACAAAATATACTGTAAGAATCTATTTAGCCTTAAAAAAAGTTAGACGATGTTATCTCTATAATTTAGTCTTTTATCTAATAAATAAAAAACACAACTGATAATACAAGATAAGGAGTAACACTGATTTTGTATGTTCACGTTATTAATATCTGTGAATATAACGCGGACATTGGTACATTGGTTGCTTCATTACTGGCGTTCAAGGCGTTCAAGGATCGCTTCAAGATTCGCGTGAGAACATATCGCCAGTAACGATCCCTCGATTCACATCGCTACCTCGATTTAATATTCCTAATCGTCATTGAATATATTACGCGTACCGTTCGGCTGACTGATTATGAATCACCACAAGCGAAAGGCGACGATGTCAGCTATTATTCTAAAATTCTGAAATAACTCGAACTACAATTGTCAAGTAAGATGCTCAGATCAAATCGCATAAATAGATAGCAGAAGTAAATAATAAATCGTAAATAATTAATTCTTTTTTCTGTATTTATCTTTAATTACATTTTGGTTAATTGACTGTGATCTTTTACAGTCTTTTAAATTATAGTTTTATCTCTTTGTTTTTTAAAAAATATATAGATCAAATTAGTTTTTATTTTTTATTGATTCACAATCTTAACAATTTATGACATTATTCCAATTAAATTGTATGAAATCCTTTTAAATCATACCTTTACAGTCAGGAGAAAGAATTAAGTGGGTAATTATCAGCTTGTCACATTTTCAATTAGTTATACTATAACTAATTAAACTGTAAGTGTAACGTATAAAAAATATGTAATTATTTATGGAAGGTCTTTATATTAGAGCTTCAATTTAATCAAACATTTGATATGAACATTTAATTCACCGAGGCTTATGTTAATCCACCGAAGAGAGAGTAGAGAAATCAGAATTTCTCAAATCTGTCTCAATTGAATCAACGCAAATGTTCGATTGACAGTCAAACAGCTGTGTGTGCATTTGCGACGTGGTCAAACAAAATGCAATTTATTCGGGTTAGGGATTACTCCCCGCGAAGATACAGTTCGTCTGACGCGTGGAACACCCAGGAGCGGCCGCTGAAAGAGAGTGAGAAAGCGAGAGGCGGAGAGCGAGTGACCAGAACTGGCGGAGTGCGCGCGAGACAGTGCCTCGAGAGCTCGTTATGCGGTCGATGGGAATGCGACGTTGCAGCTCGCAGTGGGACCACCCTGTTCGAAACCGACACGGTGGAAGGGATCAAGGGACAATGTCTCACTTGAATTTACTATCGGCTCCGTATTCCTCGTAGCCGTTTGGCTTTCTTGCGACGACGACTTTCGCCGTAGGTCCACCGTAGGTACCATCAGACCGACGTGGAGAACGCGTCCGTGGACGGGCCTCTTCGAAGATTCGAAGAGGCATTCGAATACAGTCGCATTTTCCTCTTGACAAAAAGAAATATACATGTAGCCAATATTGCGTATTATTAAAAAAAAAGGACCTCACACGGAAATTAGCATACTTTTTCAGCTTCACAAAGTTTGGTAAAACATAAAATCTATACAACTAATAATAATGGAAAAATTATGCAAAAATTTCGGAAAACAAGTTTATCTTAAGATATTTGATTTCTAAAAATGAAGAGATATAGAACGCTCGAGAGAAGTTATCATTAAAGTTCACATATCATCGGTTCAGTAACACACGACAAATTCAGCAGAAATAGTCAACAGTTGTGCACACGGGCGTTACGTAAGTGGAATCATCCTTTGGTTTACACCAACGGTATTTTCGAACGAGTGACAGCCTCATTCAGTCGGGGTACTCGACCACTAGGTCGACATCCGTTTGACGAGGTCATTGTAATGGTTAATGCCGATAATAATAATGAGAACGACGACAGCGCAATGGCAATTATGTTACGCACTTTTCTTCGTTCTTTCGCTCCATCTAAGTCGAGTCAGCTGACTACGCAGTCGATGATGTCACCGTTGCAGCGTATTCTCCGTCCTCATGGAGAAGCGACACCCACCTGAAAGGCCGAACACCTACCGGTACGACGTCACGATAACAGAACTCCTCCTTCACAAACTTTTTTCTTTCCTTTTACGCATCTAAGCTCCTTACATCTTTTTTGTCGAATTGTTTCTTTTTGCTTAACTTTCGCAATTGGAAAATGCCTTTTCTTCGCTAATTAAAACAAATAATGTGATTTATTTTAATTAAATTCTTTAATTGTGTGTTGTATTTCTCAGAATATAGCAAACTTTATTTTCTTAGTCCTACTATGTTTCCTACTTGAAATTTTAAGAAGCATTTGTATTTGTGATATTTGGAATTAGTTACCTAGTATAGTTGTTGTATTATTTTGCTTGTTTATAAAAAGGATTGACGATCAATTTATGATTTTTAATTTAGAGTTCTTTTTACGTAAAGTGCGTTAAAGAAATCTATGTTTTCAGATATAAAGTAAATTTAATTCTATTCTTTGTCCATTTGTATCTTTCTTCCTCTCCCACTTTAGATCTCACCCACGCGCTACCCCACAGTCGTGAGTCCCTCGCGCCCAGCGAGAGAGCTTATTAGAACACACGAATAGAATCTTTCGAGTAGCGTGCCTCCATAAACGGCAGGATTCGCCCACGTCTCGACAGCGTCTCGAAAGGTATACCTGTCGCTTTTGAACGCACCTTTTTCCAATCATTAACGAGCTCCCTGTCCGCAACGCATCTCTCGTATGGCAAAGTTTCTTTGTTCATGGGACCCACAAGCGGGTGTGCTGAGTGCTCCTCCCAGTGAATCAATTAAATGCAATTGTTCGTGTGATGCAGCCATACATGTGCTATATTCATGAAATTGATGTGAAAACTAATACATATCATACATCATGTATTGCATATACAGCATACGTTTCAAAACAAACATAAAGGGTTTGTATTTTTCCTCTACTAAACTGCAATAAAACTTCCCTTTTCGTTTTCACTAAATTTCAAATATGTACAAATATGTATCACTTTAAGTGTACAGTAGTTCAGTTAGAAAAAATAAATCAATATTTATAGATGATTATTGCAAATTTGCGAAACGTTGCTAGCAATAATAATGTTCTTATTACAATTCATATTGCATAAAAGTAAAAATCTACAAAATTGTGATTTGCGTTTTTTTTTATTTTTGAAATGCGTACACATCGACTTTTGATTTAATTATGATTTGATTTGATTTAGTTCTGCAGCTTTAAGTGGGTTAATTTTAAACCAATTAGTAAATATGATGTAATTTATATTGACTTATATTGATAAGCAATTTATATGCTAATATACTATAAGTTAAACTATACTTAATCAATTTGAATTTAACTCTTAAAGTTGCGAAACTTTCTTAAGAATCGGTAAAATGTACAATTAATAATATCGATGAAAGCGTTTAAATTCTGTTTACGGCAAAATCGGTTCAATGCCAGATAATTTCACAAGTATCTTGCACCACACATCTTCGACACAATATTCTTTTCTTCAATTGGCGACATAGTAGCTACTTTTTTTGACGTGCGACCCGTCATCGAGTATTTGTCGCGATCCGTCGAAATATCGGGGTGTCCAGCGTATAATAAGACACGGCAGAACGTTGCTTCGGACACCTCGGACACATGTCAGCACCGCCGCCCAACGCAGCCACTCGTTCCACAACGGAGTGTATACGTCCACCACTCGTCAATTAGACGCGACATCCTTTCCGACACGAAAAACCTGGCCGGGCTAGTACCTCGAATCAGGGACGAGGGGTTTCGGAAGAATGACATTAACATACCGAGCGACGTGGGGTGGCGGAAAAGAGGGAGGAAGAGGAGGAAGAGAGAGATAGGTCGGACACGTTGATGGTATAGGCATACTGGCAAGAAACTGGCGGCTACTAAACGTTGCCCAGCTTTCGAGAAACCGGTGGATTCCATGCGTTTCCTCGGAATCGATCGAACTTCGCGCCTGCTGGAACGATCGGGCTTGGGTAATTAAGACGACTTGATTCTGCCATGCCATCTTCATCAAGAACTAATCATTTGGGGACGTTGCAGAAATTGAAAGATTGTCAGAAAATTTTTATTATTTAAGAAGTTATTTATAGATAAATTAATGTGAACTACTTGATAAATGACAAATGACAATATTTACGTAAATTAAATATCACAATAATAATACAAATATCTTCAACGCTACGTATATCTGAAACCTCTACACGAGAAAAGAAGATTAATTGCAGCAGCAAACGCTTGTGGGTGGTAACTAAATCTCATCTGTATACAGCTAAAACTTAGCTACCATACACACATACATATACAATGAAAAAAAGTTTGTAAAGTAATAGTTACCAAATGTGGAATGCAATTATCAAATTTTTTTTCCGTGCGTTTGCTGCTGTATCATAACTGTAACTAATCTTTTTTTCGCTAAACCATACCCAATTCCCTCAAGTTACAAAGTGTTTTGTGTTTGTGTGATCTCTATAAAATAAGTATCACTTGGAACGTTCAAATTTTTGTATTGAGAATAAAATAGAAAAGGTTTCGCTCTGCAAAAGCTTTTCGACTGCGCAATCTAATGATCGGTAAACTAATAGCCAACTCATTGAATGCCCACTAATCGCAGGCGGCCGATCGATACGGCTGAGTGCAGGAGCACCCGTTACTTCCGGTGTGAGCGAGCCGACGACCTTCGCTCCCACCGACGATCGTTTCCAAGTTGGGAAGACGAAACCCGGACAATGAGGTCCAGTGCGGTCTGGGAGACAGGCTGGCCAAGGGTGAAAAGCCTCCGGGCATCGCTCAATTATGTAAGGCGCCGCGAGGGCTTCCCCGTACAATGAACGCTCGCGCGCGCAGGATGCCGACACAGTGGACGGGGGATCTTCGTGTTAAGGCGTCGTGGGATACGTCGCGAGACACCGTATACACAGGGTGGGCGTCAAGGACTCTCGGTGCGAGGTAGGATAGACGACGATCCGGTGCGGCTGCCATATCTGGACACCGTGTAGACAGCGGCGACACACTCGAAGCGAGCTGGAGCGAGTAACTGCTCGATTGTGTATGCGTGTGACTGGTACGAGAGAGTGTCTCGTATGGCAAACGCATACTGACACGTGCTTGTCCAGTTCCTGTCTATACGCAAGTCCGTCACCATGTGTAAAAACAAATTAAGTAAATACGATTTAACAATCGTTTTTTAAATGTTTTGGATTCTTTTCATTGAAAGATGTCTGATGAACGAATGAAATTTATTCGATAAGATGACAACTAATAAAGATAATTCAGGAATCGTCGATCCTTCAGGGGAAACAATTGGAATATTCATTTTTTATCATTTGTGAGGCGATTTAATGGACAATTTGTCATTTGATTGTTTATTATTTAAATATAAATCAAATTTATTATCTGCATCCTACTATTTCACCCTTAATCAATTAACTTAATCTAGAGGTAAACTATTTGTTTGGTCGTATGCTAAATTGGAAACGTAACGTTTTTTTCCTTTAGTGAAAGTAGTTTTTTTATAAAATTATTCTGAAGGCACAGTTAATTTTATATGCGTGTGTACTAATGTCCA
This sequence comes from Solenopsis invicta, assembly GCF_016802725.1. NCBI lineage: Eukaryota > Metazoa > Arthropoda > Insecta > Hymenoptera > Formicidae > Solenopsis > Solenopsis invicta. The sequence continues at coordinate 13,513,212 of NC_052664.1, read as the reverse complement.
CGTGCCGCCATAAGGATATTTGCTGGCCATTGAACAGCACGCGTGCCCTGATTGGACATCTATAGCTTAGTCTGTACACGTCTTAAAGGAGTTCACTCTCGGTCTGGTAGCGCGTGCTGATGTAAGCGACCGTTTTGCGGCGTTACGCTGATCAATCGTCCGGCTTTTCAGCGTCCAGATGCGAACTGGTTTTGCAAGAACGTATTTGCGTTAATGGGACACCCGTGTGCCAAATCTGTAACGCGAAATGGCACAAATAAGGCCGAGGGAATGTCATTAGCGACGAAAAAAGAATGGAACCAGACGAGCCTCTTCCGTTGAACTTATATTTCTTTTTTTTGCGATATGAATTTATAAGCAGCCTCTTTCTGCGTTTAGCTTTACCTTCACTCGCGCGTTTAGTCCTTCGAAATGAAGCGATCGTCGTAATTATTATAAAACTGGGTAATTATTAGCCACGAGCCAGTTGAATAATGACGCAAACTGTAACGTTAAGTAATATCCTCGCTAATGTATTCCCTGCCATCGATAATTGCAATAAATGGTCCGAACGTCGCCATTAATGTCGCCTGAGATCATTGATCGATAACCAATCATTTGCACGTATTGCGTTTAACGAAAGTGACAACGTCGAACATTAATTAACGTTATTTCCCCCTTTTTCTTATTGAGAACCTACAAACTTCTTTTCCTTCATCCTCTCCTTATTCGTACATACGAACAAAACGGAATCCGGCATGTAGGCCTGAAGTTTGCGATGCAGTCGTAAAAACCATCCGATATATAATCGGCGTAATTGTGGACCAATGCCTGGGTAATTCTAGGTGGGTATCTACCTACCCGCCGGCCGGTTCGCCTTTCATTTCGCGCGGCCCACGTAATATGCGTACGATATGTGCAGCGCGCGGTCGCAGAAAAAGAGCGGAGGATCCGAGTTTCGACAGGTGCACGAGAAAGAAATCAATCCCTCAGCGGAAAGATGATTGCCCGGGCGAACGTCACGAAATCGCGTGTTTATGTATCCTTAAGACGCAGAGGTATCGTGAACGCGTTACAAGGCTATTGCTGAACACCAAACTTGCGGAGAACTGAAACGCTCATTCAGAATGCAGATTTCCTTGATCGGAGGGAAACGTTAAATTTCTGTACGTCATTTCTTTTGTCAGTATCACGAATTTGGATACACTTTCTACTCATTTCATATAATTTTGTGTAATAATTTTAAATACACTTGTGGAAGTGTAATAGTAAATTTTACTGAAACGAGCAAAACATATTTTTTTATAATATAATAAGTTATTTTTGCCAGGTAGTTGATGATTAAAGATGTTTTGGATGATCTTTATGTATTCAATACTAGCTTATTGAAATTTGAAAATTGCAGTGCAGACATCTCGGGTATATTTCTTTTTCCTAATCAATAACAAAAGTTCTGTTCGTGAATATCCGAATTTTGACTCTGTAAAGAAATCAACTGCAAAGAAAACAGCAATGAAAAATTTAATTTATAATTGCTTGTGCAATGAAAACGATGCTATTTTGCAGCAGTTTTGAGCAAATAACTTTTAAACAAGTGGATTCAAATAAACTTTTGCATGAATATTTGTTAGAGTTTTGTTAAGACGTGTAAAAATTTTAATTAATAATGGTAATTTTTTTATTAAATTTTTAAATAAATGTTACAAAAGACAATTTCGCATAAAAATCAAGATAAAATTAAGTCATTATTAAATAAATAAATGAAATATGTTCAAATTTAACACAGATACTAAACCATAACAATAAAACAACTTCAAATTTATTACTGAAATAATACTTTGAGATGTGATATGTATTTTTAAAAAATAATTGTAAAATATTAATATATCATAGAATTTACTTCTAAAATTTATCATAAATATAACATTTATTATTTCTGTATTTTTATTGTCAGAAATATTTAAATTTTTATGGAAAAATTAACAACCTTGCAGCAAGATATAAAGTTTGTCTTTCTGTCTCTGCTGCTCTGATGCAATATGCCTCTTAATACTCGCGACAACCGATACAGATACTCGGCAAGGTCAATCGTTTCTTTTACACCATCAATTATTAAACGAGTGAGAAAATATTGCAAGCACCGGCGAAACAGCAAACGAAGCGCCGATGATGCGTTTCTTTGTCTCGTCATTCTCCGGTTCGTGGAAAGAGAGTTGCACCCGCAGAAAAGTACGCGGTCATGAAATTCCTCCGCAGTCGGTTGCCCTCGGGTACACGTATCTCAACTATGTGTATACCACAATCTGCTCAAGGTGGAATACGCGGAGTGGAATACGTGTGTACGTCTCAGCGGCGGTTGAATTCTAGCCGTGGTGAGCCCTCGTAATCTTTAGCCCCCGAGGTCAGCACGAGCTCGTCCATACGACCGGAGATCTCTCGCAGATAGAGAGAAGCTCCGGCTGAGAAACCAGTGTTGGTACGTACCGGAGTACACGATGCTAACTCGTATTGGTAGATAGGTACCTACCGACCCGGGTCTTCTTCGGGGGCCCCCCAGCATATTATACGACCGAAGTCATGCCCCGGCTAAAACAAAGGGTTCTGTGGATGCCACGTTGAGATAGCACCGGTAACGACGGCGGCTATGAGAGGTGAGAGAGTAGCTCCAGTTTTCAATGGCGAATAAAGTTAGTGATAAACTTTATCGATTGCTTCATCGGAGAAAACAATAATGCCTGTGTTTGGTAGAGCAGATTGATTCAATAGAATTGAAGTTAGCTTTCGCGTGGAAGAAAATAGTTAAAGAGCAATGACATGATTTGACATTTTTGAATGTGCTATTAAATGTATTATTTATTACATTTAATATTATCACTATTTAATATAAATTTAATACACTAAAAGTATTGGGAAATGTAAACAAAATGTTAATATATACACTTTGACTGCAAAAGAGCGCTTAATTTAATAAATCTTTAGAAAGTACATATAACTTTTGTAATTGTGAATTTACTGAGAAAAATACACCGTAGACAGAAAAATAGAATGTGCTGCTGGAAGAATACGATAAGAAACTCGACATACGTATCTCACATTATCACATTGTATGTTTGTATAGTAGGCTCTTCTGGATATGCAGTAAATTTATACTGTGCATTCATCAAACACTACCATCGAATAAACATTGTCTTCAAAATTGCATATTTTTAATTTAAGATAAGATCTATCCATTTAAATTTATATTTAAAGAGGTTTATTGTGCTCGTCATGAATCTCTTATATCCTCGTCAATCATAACATATTATCCACGAGCTCGTAAGATGAAAAGATGCTCGCTCGAGGCGAACACGAGAGAAATACTGAAGAATACTGTTACGGGCGGAAACTCATTTTTTTTTCTTTCTCTCTCTGTACCTCAAGAAATCTATTGCAAGTAATATATGTCTACTATATCTCTATGTAAAATTCTCCTAGTGATTATCTCGTGGATCGGTGAAGAGTAATTAAATACGCCCAAAACTATATGTATTATGTGTATAACTTTTGTGATAACAGATAACGATGCTGCCTAACGGAAGTACAAGGTAAAATCAGATATAATCTCACAGTAATAAAATCTCACTTCTAATTACCTTTCACGTTGAATACACCTTAATAAAATTATAGCTACTAGTAAATGCAGAGAATATGAGAGTACATTGCATAATTTAATATATTGAAAAGTATATGATTTCTATGTAATTTTATCTACATAATTTTTATATAATTATAAAAGAGAGTTTTTATCGTAAAATATAATAATTTTAAACGCTTTAATTTTTTTATTTAATAAATGGTTAAATCAATGTTAAGGTTAAAAAATAGTAAACAAAATTTTGGTGTTTTTCTTAAATTATCTCTGTAAAATTTACAAACAAGAGAACAAAATTTTAATTTCGAATAAATAATCTTGTGTATGTATTCGAAATGTTTCAAATTTTGTCCCAAATTATGCGTTATAATTCTGTTTCAATTATTTCATTATATTTAATCATTATAAAATTGCTAATACTATAAAGTACTAATAAAAATTTTTTTATATTATACAAAATATATTATGCTTATATATTCCTCTTAATAATTTCTAGCTATATTTATATAATAGTTCTATTAAAGTTGCAAAAAAATGTATCAATAATCGGACCAATACTTTTTTTATTCTCTTAACGTTCTATCAACGCATTACTAGACAGTTAATGCATATCTGCAATGAGAAAGAGCAGCGCTCGACAAGCAACGTTAATAATTTATGAAATTTGCAATCGCGATGTTGAGATAAAGCGAAAGAGAAAAACAGCGATCGAGCGTAAATCTTGAAAGGCAGAAGATCGAGAAGCCGCGAAGCAATCGCGAGATGTTCGTGATGCAATCGCGGATCTATGATCTTCTCTTGCACGCGAGAAATCTCGACCTCGCGCTCCCGAGGAACTCTCTTGGAATCCTTTCAGGATCTCGGCTCGTATCCTGCGCCGAGTTGAACGCGCTATGGCGACCGGCCTCACGGCGACTTTAGCATCAGTTTAACCTCATTCCTAGCGGTGACGTCAGTTCTCGCCTTTCCCTCGGCTCTCTGGACCTTCCAGCATCTTCATGAGATGTGCAGGCGATCTATCGTAGACGGATGATTATACGCGGTCGTTATACCATGCTCAACCGCGAACCGCGACATTCGTCTAAAATAACGGATAATCGCTACGACGACGATGATAACGATCGCCGCCGCAAATCTTCGACTTGTCACCCGTTGTTTGACCTAACGATAGACAAAATGTACTACTACGCAACCGCAAATTGCGTTTGATTTCAGTAATCATCTTTGGCGACGTGAAAAGCACACACACACACACATGCTATCTTGCGCGGGGCAAAGATTCGAAGAATTGCAAGGAAGAGAAACGTGTGTTTATCGATTGCAATTTATATTATGTAACAACCCATCTAATTGTAGCACCAATTCACATTTGCGATTACTAAACGACATGATGTAAATACTCGTTAAGTGGGGTGTATTTTTAAAAAAAGAAAAAGAGAATTTTAATTTTTCAATTTTGGATATATCCGTTGCTATCAGTCCATTAATCTCACACTCAGTTAATTATATCTCTTTATCATAATTCAATTATTATATACAGATAAATTATATTCGAAACTTATCTAAGAATTTAAACTATTATATTTATCGAGTAAAAAAATCAGATAAGCTTTTATTATTATTCAACAATACCGCGATGAAGAGACAAAAGGCTATTGTAAAATTTTTTATTTTGATTATTGCTCGCTGTCTCTATCTCTTCAATATTATCTACAGTTGAATAATCAAAGAATCATCGGAACAAATTACAACCATTACGTGCAAGTGAACCGCACAATGCACTGTTCTTCGTGGATATTGACTAAATTTGCGGCTTGAAATAGCGTTTCCATCTCTTGTCCTTGGCGCAGAGAGAAATGAGGTATCGTTCCATACAGCAGCGCATACTGGAGGCGCATCGAGATTGTAATTACCATCAAACGCCATCGCATCTCAAGACTTTTGCCTCGTACAAGCGAAGCAGTTATGAATCATGACGTTCTTGTGTTCTCTCCTCTCCTCTCTTTACTGGAGTCTGCGATACAACGCGCGGCTGAATAGTTCAACGTCTTACACGATCTCTAAGACTGCAAGCCAGGACGAGCCATCTATTATAAGCAGATGATTATCGATATTGGCTAACGCCGCCTTTCACAAACGTTCTTTGCACGGCGATCGCGCTCTTACCTTCCGCAAAATGTGCGCGAAGCTAACGCTTTGTTCGACGAGATGCATGTGTGCGCGAAATTTATAAATGATTCATATCGAAAAAAGGCCGCAACTAATTGCGTTATTAGCGACACCTGCAGACATGAATCTATAGTTTTCGGTAAACAGCTATGAAATTACGTAGGCATTTTTAGTCGAACGTTGCATATTATAGTTACGGTATGTTGCAAATTCTATGTAAAATCGCGTTAACTTAAATTAAAGTATCTGTGAGTAATGTTTTATTGCTAAAATAAAAAAAATCGTAATGCATATTAATTCATTTATGCAATCTGAACCGTAATTTACGCTTTTTATATAATTTCATAATACACTATCTAAGAAAAACGTTTATTAAGTTGTGAAATATGTTTTTGAGGAGACGATGTTTCGTCATTGATTTCATAAAATTACGTACATATAAACAAATGTTATTATACAAAATTGCATATTAATTATGTTTTAAGAAAAATATTTCTTAGTTAAGGAAAAGAATAAACGCCAAAATTATTATGACGAAGTAAGCTAAAATCATAATTACTGTAATTACTTCTATTCTGAACTTTTATCGAGGACATGCGTGTGAAATGTGTATTCGTAATTCTGTCTATATATACATTTTTTCCCAGTCTTTGCTCCTCGTCCTCCTTCTATGTGGTCTTTTTCTCGAACTATAATGTATCGGAGCAGGTGGGATAGACGACATAGAAAAACACCGGTCTGGCGTCAATACCCTCTAACTAAGATGAGTTATAAAGGTCTATGCGGACCTTCACGGAACTTTTCTCGAGAAAGAATTCACGGTCGACCGTCTGCAAGGACATTCAGGGATGCTCCAAAAGTCACGCTCTCGACTTTGTAATGCGTATCTAAGAATAACACAAAGGTCGCGCTTCAGAGATCTAGTCCATATTTTCTGTATCCAAGAAATCCATATTTTCAAATTCAAATTAAAATTTTTATAATGCATGTCAACAAAATTATATTAGTTCATATTAAGATAATATGAACTAATGTAACTGTGCTTATCTCTATTGAATCGAGTCCTCAAATTGATCGGTATATAAAATGAGATTTATATCGCATCGCCAGAGGCACTTTAGTACTTATTATTACAAAGTGTGTCACGTGTCATTGCGAGATATGTCGTAGTATTTAAACTGGATTGGTTGGTGTTCGCGTGCACGATAGTATTTTATGCCTAGGGTTGACATTTGTTTGAACCGGTCAGAGTGACAAATTGCATGAGGTCAGTGGATGAAAGTCGATCAAGAGTCATACATTGCGCAAATTACTTATCGTTGGCGCGAATTGTTTTTGTTCGAGAAATTCGCGTGTGACATTTATTAATTATATATATAACAATAAATGTCATGCGAACTTAAAGGCAGTTATCATGTTACTATTGCGACGATAATTAGAAACGATAGAAGAACATCGAGAAGGAATGTGCGAAGATCTTACATAAGTTATTTATGCACCTGCATCCAATCAATGAATTTGTGCCGTTATAAAACATGACGCAAGCAACGCAATAAGTACAACATCGTCATTTCTCTAATTGAAATTAGAGAGCGCCATGTTCTCTCCTTTTAAAATAATTATATCAATTATATAAATATATTCTTTTCCTTTTGTTTTAATAAATTGAATAAAAATTTTTTTTGCATAAGTTTATATTAATAACAATAATATTATCAATACTATTATTATTATGTGCTGGATAGCATCATAAATAATATGCGTGAGATGTAATAATTTATTATCTACTTGCACCACTAAAGTTGCAAAGTGTGTTTGTATCGATGTTTCGGATATTTAAGCAATAATAGTTCTTTTAATTCTGAGCAATTGACATTAGATCAAGAACACTACCTAAATAGTAAAAAAAAGGAATATATATTTATATTTATATATATTTATGTATATTTCTATATTATATATTACGTATTATATATATTTATATATATTTATAAAATTATCTTCGAGAATTTTACAATCCAAGTCAGTGACCTAAGCGACATTGAAATTCAAATACTGACCACATTGTGAGTCCAGAATTGTGTTTAGTGCATAATCAATGATGCAATCAGGTCTTCAGCATTAATTTCGGTGGCGCCAAAGTTATCGTAGTAATCTCGACTAACTTTTTCCTGGAAGGAAACCGTATCGCAATGATCTTGTGCGTAGTAGTTTTCGGGTACATTTTAATGATATTAATAGTATTCCAATGGCATTCACAGCACTCTTTCCATACTTCTAAAATAGGCAAGCGTCTTTCATAGGAATTGTGTTTCTTTGTTTTAAAGTAGGCACGTCGCTAAAAGAACTGGAATATATTTTTTAAGCGAGTTTCATAGGAACGCCGAGCGGGTTTCGCGGGGCTAAATCAGAACATATACATACATATGTACGCATAACTATAAGACAACATCCCAAAAGTGGCGAACCGCCGTGACGCGGCAAACTAAAAGACGTCATTGTTATAATAAACGTTATAATAAACATTGTGATACGCGGATGTGATCATGTATACTTTTGTTTGACCGAAACAGGAAGTTGATTAGAAACACGAAAGCGCCTTTAATTTCATTACCAAGAATCGAACGTCATTACGCGATAAATTAGAAATGTTAATATGATTTAGACTAGAATTTGTATTTGTAATTATAAAATTGTTTTCCTGTCTTACGTTTTAGCTGAATCTAACTTCAAGAGAGTTAAAAACGAATATTACGAATACAATTTTTAACAAATAAACTTTAGGAGAATACATACGTTAATAAAATAAAGAAAAAGTTACAGATTTCTTATAATTCGATACATAATATGTTAAATACTTCAATAAATTAACTAATACAATATTATATTAAAATGTTTTCATACATATATTAAAAATGTTTTCATATATTATTTTGTACATTTTTCTCACCTACACGATATTTTTCCCCTTTGCTTTCATATATTCGGGTGTAATTCTTTAAAGATTCATTGAAACGATCGTGAAAAATGTGTTGCTCAAATCAGCCCGACGAACCGGCTTTTGACGTCGATCAGCTGGAAAGCGTATTGAGAAAAAAAAAAAGAAAAGCCTCTAGCGATAGAGAAGCAGGCCAACGAAGAGACTTGAAAGACACCTAATGGTGCACGCTAGCAGATGTCACATGCTCGCCAGTCGATGTTTTCCAAACAGGCGTCCGCCGCCAACGCAGCTTCTTAACCCAGCGTTCAACTCTCCAGCGGATACTAACGATCCTGCGAACGTTAGGCCATGGAGGTCCCGCAGGGGCCCTGAGGAAGAAATTCCAGACTCGTATACTCCTCGTGCTCGCAGGCCCCGCGTGAACTTTCATTTTCAAAAGTGACGGAGAGATAGAAAGAGAGAGAAAGAGATCCCAGTCGCGTATCAACAAACGGCCATACATACGCTTGGGTGTCTGACTAGAGTCGCTATCAGAAAAAATTCTTCTCAGTAATCATCTATTGAGAATCAGGCTCGAGTGAAGAAATCATCAAAAAAATCTAAGTTTTCTATCTTTGTAGAGCTCGACAGTTTCACCTAATACTGAATGCAATATAAAATGGCTATTCTTATTATGTAATAATTATGTAATAAAAACTGTACGATTATTCTATTATATAATAAAGTTAATAGTTCGATAATGTAACATTTGTTTTTATATTTATCTTTATTAGAAAATTTTTGATGTCACTATAAATTATGCATCAATAGTTTATTTATCAATACATTTTGAAATATTTAATATATTAATGTTAAAATATATAATAAATTAATGCTAATTTCCAAACAAGTCGTAAAACGCGTAAGTTATAACTTTCTATAGAATTAACTTTTAGCATCTGATTAAATTTGATTAACAAATTTTCTCACGTATCGATGTAAATTTGAATTAATTATTCAATTCATAGTAAAACATTCAAAACTTTGACTATATAATCTAAAAGCTTCTATTTTCAAAATGTGTGTTGATGAACTTCAAGTTGATGAACTTCAAGTATGCATAATAAGTTAATAAAAATTTAATTTGTGAATTTGTGTTTAAAATTGCAATATATGTACCGATAATTTAAATCTCATAATTGAAAATAATTTTTGTATCTCTGTAATATATGAAAACAGAATTCACTGCAATTATCTAATCTTTGGACAGTAAAAGTCACATTACATATATGCAGAATTGGTAAAGTTATTTTATAAAAGTAACTCGTTACCCCGATACCGTTCTTCATTCTAAAAAAGTAACTCGTTACCGTTACTCGTTACTGATTTTAAAAAGTAACTCACTATCGTTACCGTTACTCAAAAATTAACGAATCATTACTATTTTTCTTACTCTTTTTACATTAATAAAATATATACAAATTTTTGAGATAAATATATTAAATAGATTTGTTTATCTTTTAAAGAAATAAGGTTCAAAATATATGTATACAATTATACAAAATATATGTATACAATTAAATACACGTATAATTTTAAGTCAACATCTTTTCATTGTATGTACCAATGTCACGCATATTTGTTTCCAATACAGTCACAGATAGTTTAGCTTTGAATGCATTTTTGCATCGAAATTCACCAAAAAGATCTGTTAATTTTTAAAAAAAGTTTTGTAGAATCAATGTGACTTCTTTGCAAGGTTAATACAGTACTTCCCACGTTAAATAGTCTTTCTACACTTGCATTACTTAGGAATGCAGTGTTGTATTTCATGAAAAAAAAATTAATTTTTGGATAATCATTTAGTATCTCAATATTAGAATTGATTGATTGTAAAAATCGTTTGCTATCGTCGCTTCGATTGCTATCATTTAACAAATTAATGCACTCCATCTATACAAAATAACGATAAAATAACTATTCAAATCGTTACAAGTACTGACGAAATGTAATTTGTTACCGTTACCGTTATAAATCATACTTTTTGTTTCTTGTACCTGATAATCTCACACATCACAAGATTCCACAACTACCTGTCATCTCTAGAAATACTTAACAAAGTAATACCTGAAATCTTTGTGAAAATGGACATGTTTCAATCTCGAAAGGCAATTGTTGTTGGTATCTTTTGAAGATTTTAACTGATCAATTCTGAGAAAAAACTTATTTGTTCGTAATACTTAGAAATGATTTATAGAACCGTTATTTATCTGGAAAAAAAATGTAAAGAATGTAAAGAATGTAGGATAAGTTAAGGCATCGATGTACATTGAAAAGAAATACAGATTTTTATTTAGTTAAAGTTGCGTGAGAAATTTCCGTTAATCGAATTAATAAATTTGGGAAAAATCGGAGTAATAAATGTCAAAGAGGTCTAGCAGAATATTTTTGCGGGAAAAAAGGTTATTATAATTTTATGACTATCATATTTCTCGTACGTTATTAAATTTAGAAAAGAATGATGAATAAGAAAGAATAATGTGATTATGTTTAGCGTTGAACGCTAAAGCACTAATTTTTATTTAAATATCTTATCATTGGCAGTCAAAGCACGTCAGACATGTGTGACAGATAGTGTCACATACGAGTCGGTGTTATGGTCAGTGTCGCAGCAAAATCACATTACGAAGGTAAACACTCCACGCTCGTCGTAATTTGGCGCGTAAAGATGACAGCGCGCATCGACAGCGCGCATCGACAGTGCGCATCGACAGCGCGAGTTCGTAAATTATAGCGTAAAAGTGTATCTCTCACTCACCTCAGTTTAATTTTCATGTGGTCAGCGAAAATAAATCCAAGGCGAAACGATCGTGATTGTCTTGGCAGAGACTCCGAAAGGAAATTCCAACGTTTACTTTCGCGACGAGTCTTCTGTGCTAGCGATGTGTACACACTTACGCGCACTCAGGCAAATTTATCGATGATTTAACGAGGAAACACACACTGTTCACCTTTCGTAGAGCAGCGCAACTTTACGAAATTGCTCCAAAAGATACTCAGATTCATAAATCCTACTAATGACAACTCCGATCGATCTCGTAACGCGAGGTAATTGATATCGTGCCGAAAACACACAAGACCGTGTCATGCGCCTTGAGCCTACGCCAGCAGACTTCTCTCTACGGATATGCGCACATGAAATAGTGGCTGTACGAAGGATTGGTTTCGTGCACTCGATAAGAGAAGCTACATCCTGACGTGAGCACACGTTATCACGACTGAACGTGTCGACTCCGCACTTTACGTCTCAACGTCACTTCCACGAAGATGTCCAATGACGAGTTTGTTTGAGAGTTTGATTTACTCTTATCTAAGGTACCTCACTCGAAGCTTCAACAAATTCGAACGTAAGCACACAATTCTGTTTAATATTGATGAAGAACGACGTGTTTTCACCAACAAACGATGAATCAGATCTCACTTCTATGGCGTATCTGTATGGAGAGCACTTTGCGAAAAGTCAGAAAATCCCTCACGATGAAAAGTATGGATCACTCACTCCTTGGTACACTTGGAGAAGAGAAGCTGGAGTCGTACGCGAGATATAGAAAAATGATAGAGGTGGCCAAAGGAGAACACGAGCGCGCGCGATCGTGAACATGCGAAAGAGGAAGAGTCAGCTTTCACGAGAATTCCTGTCGATCCTTCGAGGCCTCCTCTTTGGTCCGCGCGTCTCACCTTGCGGAGAGCGAGTCTCCAGGTCGGCCATGCAACGACGCACAGGTCCACGCTGAGCAGGACTCTCTCTTCGCCTCTCCTGTGCTTCGTCTTCTCTGTTACTCTCTTTCTCCTCCCTTTCCACCTTCTACTACTACCACCACCACCGTTACCACCACCGTCGCCGTCATCATCATCGGCGCAGCGGCACGGCAGGGCCGAGCACCTTCTCCTTTGCCGCCGTCGGGCTTCTTTGGTCCTCTCGCCCCACCACCCTCTTGCCCCTCTAAAACGCCGCAAAGCAGAAGACAGCTCTTAACTTCCCCGCTTCGCACACCTTCGCCTCCATCCAGCTTCCCACCATCCTCCTTCTCACACCTCCTCCGTCTCTTCGTCTTACCTCGTAGAGCGTGCAGTTCCCCTACCCCCTGTTCTTCTAGCTAGGTACAACTCAGGTATACATCACGTATATTCACGCACACGTTAAAGCTCCTGACTCGCGGTAGTAGGTGTACGATACATTCGTATGTTTGTGCGATACCGCGCATAAGACCCATCGAAATTTCACACACCTGAGGAGTTGCGTGTGGTGCATCTGGATCAGAAAAAAGAAAAGCATATGTTCTGTTCGCGGATACTGAAGAGAGAGTCTGAAAATGCCGCGGGGATGGAAAGGTCGAAGGTGCAGATGCTGTTTCGGCGAAGGAAGTGTTTAATTTGATGATGATGATGAGCGGTTCCAAATGTGTTCCAAGTAATATTAAATTAATCGAGTGGGCCTTTGTAAAAAATAAGGATAAGATGACAAGATGTTTTCGAGCCCTAATCATTTTATATTTTTTTAAAATACTGTAGGATCTGTAACCTCAGGTACCAAAAATATCATGGGCAAAATTATCACTGTAAAAATTCATTAGCAAAATATTTTTTTAAATAATTTATTCGTATATATATGTCGTTCCTAATTGTTGCGTTGGCATTTATTGGCATCGCATAGTATGCAACTTATATATTTCTTAATAATTTATAAAATAAAATAGTAATGCACAAAATAAGTTTGATGATCCAGTATTTCTATTTCTATAATGATATCCAGCTAAAAATGTAATAAACTCTTATTTTGAAAAATAAATGTAACATCGAGTCAAATTTTATTGCATTTATATAATATCGAAATGTTTCAGGTAATAATTAGATAAAATTTAATTAGATAAAGTGATAATCCGTAAGTAGTATATCATATTTGTAGTGTGTATCTAATCGAGATACACGGAGAAGAGGACTGGTAAGAATCTGTAATCGAGTTACGTAAAAGCCATGTTAGACAGGCGTGAAAATACATCGTGTTCGGTTTCCAAGAAGAATCCATTCCCGCAAAGTTGCTTCGAGGAAGGAACTCTCGTCGTTGCATCTCAAAAATTGCAGCAACACGAAGAGTACAACGACCGTTTGCCCTTTTCGATGTGCGCGCTTGTTTTATATCGTAAATATGTTCTTGTCGAGAGATATTCCATGAAAGAGCAAACGTGTAATACGTTTATCGATTTCTTCATTTGCGATATATGAATTAAAAAAAATACTAACAATTATGTTCAACAAACTGCACTTTGATGAACGGTTCAAGTTACACTTAAGACGTAACTTGAAGCAGAATCTATTACTCTTATTGACATTTACATTACTGATTGCTGGATGAAAAGTTGCAGTGAAAATGCTACGTTTATAAGTGTACTTTATAAATATCTTATCAACACATTATGAATCAAATTCAATATGCATTTAAAAATCTAAGTCAAATCCTATAATCAAATTTTATTTTTTTAGGTTTCAAATATTTATAAGAAATAATATTTCATCCATTGTACTTGCAAAATAATCAATACTGACTAGTTACTTTCGAATTTTTAATTGAGTATTTGCGGGAATTCTAAATGTACTTATACGTAATTTTTTATAAAAAATTGAATCTTTTACAAGTAACACTCAAACTCTGAATAAAATTATTTGTATAAATATTAGAAATAAAACTTCTACTAAAGTAAAAAAATCGAACATATTCGTTCCACAGTCGAGAGAACATGGAACATTTTTGTTTCTCGAAGTACTCATAAACGGTTCGAACTCAATTCGTCAAGCTCTACGTGAAAGTATTACTGTTTTTAGAAGCAATCGTCGAAAATTAGAAACGCAAACAGAAATCTATTTGTAAAATGCTTAATCTCGTCTTTTTTGAAATTATATAATACTCCATTACGACATATTGACAGTGTTTGCTATTATTTATATAAAATTATCTAATCATGTAGGTAAAGAATTTAGGTAAATTTATCTTATCTTTATTTAGATTATTATAATGTATATTATTTTCTTTTTTATCGTAAAAGAAATGTTATCTTTTTTAAAATATTTAAGATAATGTAAACAATAACAAGAATGAAGTACTATTGTCCTTAGCCTCAACCTCCAAGTTATTTATCCTAATAAAGGAATTTTTCAAAGTGATAATTAATATCCTAATGTGATATTATATTCTGTTATTATTGCTTTTAATATTATTTGTCTCTTATCAAGATAAATATATATGATGCGTTTCATAAATTTTATTTTGAGTGAACTTGACCTGCGCAATCTGACCGTGGCAGGGTCACTTCTTATAGATATCAGTTTATTCACAAGGGATGGTAGCATTCAGCAGGTGCCTGACCATGCCCTTTCGATAGCTTTGTAACATGGGGCGGTCCTTTAGAACAGCATCTCGATTCACCCTCGGCGCCGTATGTCTGCGGGACACCACTCCCGTCCATTGTTCCCTCAAGTGGTTTGGCTATCCGCGTGATATTGTTTAGCGCCGACAGGTCACATAAAAACTATTTTCGCAGCATACAAGCTAGACTACGTTAATATGTGTAGCACGTAGGAACAATAGTTCAAAATTGTGATACCTGAAATCCCGAATTTTTCCTTGAAAGATGCATCGAAAGTTAAAGCATCGTTAGGATCAGAGTCTCCTGCTGTAAGGATTGATGAAACCAGCGGGATATAAGAATTCTGAAATTCTAGACAAAACCGCATCTCTTTTATTGTCATTCTTAGCGCTTATTGTTAGTGCTCTTTTTTATTATAAAAATGAAAATATAACTTAACATGTTATATATTTATAAGATATAACAATTGAAAAATGATTGAATATTTTTTTCATGAAAAAAAAATTTATTTTTTTAATTTAATTTATTATTTTATTTTTTGATTTTAGAAAGATATGTTCACATAATATTTAACAAATTTAATGTTTTGTGCTTAATATTTGATGCAATTTTTCTATAAATATTTAATATAAATTTATAGTAAAATGGAGCAAGGGCAAAGATACATGATTGTAAAAAATCAACAAGTGGTTACGAGTGTGCGTGAACCTAAATTTAGCTACTTGCTTTCCTCTTTTACACATTCTTGCCATCACCCATTTTGTCTTGCTCCCCACTTCGCGATCATGCATCCTTTCGTTTATACCTGAGGATTTCTCGCTTCCACGCATTCTTTTTTTACGGAACTCTTTCGAGGAATTACTTTACCCGCTGTTTAACGACGTCGCGGGATTTCTGTTGAAACTGGCTTTACCTGGCTGATTAAACATACGTTCTTCACTATACGCCACAAAGTATGTGATGTAATGTGGAAGAATCGATATTAAAAAAATGAAAATATTATTATATAAAAAATTATAATTTGTAAAAAAGAATATTGTGAAAATTCAAAACTTCGCTCATAGTAATTTTATTCTAATGTTTTTGAAATATTTATAAAAACCTAAAAATGATTTTTATTTCCAAAGAAGCGTAATTTTGTAAAATTTTATATTAATAATTCTAATAATAAAAGATGGCGATGGTGCCAGCGTTAACTCGATAAGATATGGCTGCTGTTCTTCTCAAATAATTTTACAATTTTTGGGCTATTGTTTATCATATTTGATTGGCCATGTTCATAAACAAGATGGTCTGACTATTTTAATAACAATAGTTTAAAATTTCGGTACTAAAGAAGCTAGTTTTTTGTTTCAAACATAAGAACGTTATTAGATTCTTTGGCGCTCTTTATTATGAGGATATATGATATATTGAAAGAATGTATTCTTCGTTATAATATTAGCTGTGTAATAATATAAAAGAGAGAAATTTCTTTATTATTTACGGGGAAAAAGTCTTGTGTTTCGATTTGCGGACAATTTTATTTGTAGTCTCATCTGTTCTGTGAAACATGGCAAAGGAATGTTAGATTTTCTTTGTATTCTATTACAAGCACAAGGAATTCAAGTCATCGTATACAAATAAAAGCGACACAAATACTTTTTTCTGGATTTTGAATAGTAATGAACTGGAAAGAATTATCTAATTATTAAATCCTTTGAGATAGTTTACTATCAATTTTAAATGATAAACTAAAATTTAAAACTCATCAAAGATATATCTAATATTGTAATTTACAACAAATAAACTGTACAGCCTTTAATTTTTGTCCCGATTTTACGTAACACTAACAAATTCTAAATAATTTATTTAATTGCAGGATGTTCAGTAAAATGAATTAAAAATAACAAAGGGACAAAACATTATTTTTCATAGCATTTTTGAAATTATTAATCACAGAAACGAAATCTCTTAGGGTCTATTCTACTGTTAGACATTACAATTATCTTTAAGTTTATCTGTAATTAATTTTCCAATTTTTGAAAACTCTTGGTTATTTGAGTAGAATTTTAACTTCTCAAAAGTTAGCAACATTGAAAATCGTTATCCTCTGTTGCAAACCAGACATAACAAACATGACAATAACTATAACAATGACTTATCTCCACAAATTGTTTA
This sequence comes from Solenopsis invicta, assembly GCF_016802725.1. Classification (NCBI taxonomy): domain Eukaryota; kingdom Metazoa; phylum Arthropoda; class Insecta; order Hymenoptera; family Formicidae; genus Solenopsis; species Solenopsis invicta. The sequence goes on along the minus strand of NC_052664.1, from coordinate 13,495,931 downwards.
ACAATTACCTTCCACCTTGCAATTTCCCATAATTCTTGTAAGTTAATCTTTATTATCTATTGTAAACTATGATTAAACAAATTTATTGATTATTATTAGAATTTTATGCTTTACTATTTTATGAAAGTATGCACATAATCGACATCTTATTTATATTACGACAACTATTAATTGAACAATTTTGTGGACCATTTAATCTATTATTTAATTAACGAATCATCGTCTTACATCATTTTGATATTTTATCCTTTATCTCTATTTTCATTATTGTTTCACCGGCGTACATGTAACCATTTTATGTTGTTAACCTTCGTGGCATTTTTGTATTATTATGTTTGATTTACTAATTGATTTTAAACAAATCTACTAATTTAATTGCCAAAGCTGACGTAGGCGGCTAAAAAAACAGCAGTCAAGTCTAAATTGCAATTTTTTAAATTGTACATTTTAATATGTAACTTATAATATGTAAAGATTCAATTATTATAACATCCGTATTTTCACTCGATTTCAGCTTTTGTTATTATTTTTAAAATTTATTTTGTTATCACAACAGCAAGCATTTTAGATATTGCATAAAAAATATTATTGTTTTTAATAATACAATAAATTACTATTTTATTCTGTATTATAAATAAATCGTTTGCAAGCAAAGATCATATGTTTTTAAGCACGATGAGACGGATCGAAGAGTGCATCGATTGGGTGCTTTGTTTCAAGAGAACAGCAGATAGAGCTTATATCCGCGTCCTTATGGACCCAGTCTGCGGTATCTCTCATGCTGATCCATTGTTGAGCCACGAGAGCGTGGCACGAGAACACGAAGAGTGGCAAAAGTGCCCTCGAGGCATCTCGCACCGCGTTTCTCTCGTCGTTGATGCAGGTAACTCCCCCCATGGGACTTAGGCGCTGGGTACGTATACCATAGGCATAGAGCGACTAAAATACTGCCCAGAAGAGAATACCGGTTCAGAGAGCAATGGCGCCGCTATCTCAGGACTCAAAAAAAATTTCTCCGCATCATGTTTAGAACTTGAACTCGTACCATATTGCTCTTTTAGGTCAGACAAAAAGTAAGGAATTTATGGAGCAACATCTTAATGCTTGGCGAAATACTAATGAGATAACGAATTGTACTACAGTTGCTACAAAGGTTGCGGAATAGTTTTCTTTTTCTACTTTAGCAAAAAATGTACTTTTCCACGTGATTCAAAATATCATCAAAGAAATATCATCAGAGAAACTTGAATCCAAAACATTTAGATTACAATATGTATATTGCCAAATAACAAAGGGTCTCAAAATCGCGCAAATCTTTGATTGCTTATGACGCTGACAATTTGTTATATATTTGTTTTTATTGATGTCAAAATATCTCGCGTTGTCGAAATGTATTGTATGGCTTTATAGTTATTATGACAACATAGCGGTAACATCGTTAATTAATTATGTTTCTAATACTAATCTATTCAAGGTTAAAAAGAGATTAAAAAGAAAAATATTTAGAGAATTTGTTGGACACGCAATGGATCTTGAAATTTTTTGAAAAAGTCTGTTTTTTAAGAATTTAATAAATCTTGGTAAAAATATTTATTTAATAGAACTGGCGCATTAGAGTTGAAATAAGGAGGAAAATAGCAAACCATTTCTCTGCGTAAAATTCCTAAGAGATCATCTTTTGTGTATATCTGTAAGTTACAGGCCTCCGACCAAAAATATCGAACCGAATACAGATTTACGTAAAAGATGCGCCGTGAGGATAACATGGTGGATCATCCCCTTTTTCTTCGACCTTTTTAGACGCATTCTTCTTTTACCGCCCTTATTGCTTTCCGTCACCGCTAGCCTTCTTGTTCTTTCTTCGCAGGCTACAAACACCAATTGCCTGTTGTATTGTTGCCAAATATTGTTTGTTATGCGTAAGGTCACAGTAAGGTCACAAATACAAACAAAAGATTAATCGCCGTCAACAACATACCATATTATTGAGGGAATTCCGATGTTTTAAAGAAGAAAGGTTTTTTTTCTGTTTAATCAAAATATGACAAATGACAAATAATAATAATAAGAGAAACGTAGTTTGATGTATGTTCTCTAATAAATAGTCGCGGAAATAGTTAATAACATCGAACTTAATGGGACTTAAATGGAATCCTTCTGGTCGCCCTCTCTGCCACTTCCCACACATCCTACGAATAATCAATATTTGTGGAAAGGAAACGAAACGGTAAACATACCGGCGCCTCTTTCTACAAAGCATGCCGCTAGAAGGACGAAGACATCTGGAAGACTCCCTTACGAAAGCATCAAGTACAGGATGTTCCGTTGATCATTAGTTGGATCACGATGGATAGAACCCCTAATAAATATTACTGCGGTTCCTTAACCAATATTTATTAAGAGACTATTTGTAAAGGTTGAGCGATACTGAGATCCTGATATTGCGCTCAATAAATCGACGACATGCTAGAATTGATGAATGCTTAATTGGCATTAGATGCACTCATTATTATGAATATCGATAGCACAATTAAGAATATGGCTTTATATACTGGATTCGTATGAAACACATATGTTTCATTCGAAAAATGGCCACAAAATATTTCGGTAGTATTACCGTGTAAATTGAAATTTATTTGAACTCGAATAATTCATTCCGGTTGAATTCGTTCCGGTTTGTTTTATTGATAGACTCAACGATTATTGAAAAATCAGTAGTGGATTTTTAAAATCAATATTGGTAATCACATGGATGTAAGCTCTCAATTAGAAGCTGCTTTCTAACAATTAATAAAAATATAAAAAATCAAATATAAAAAATTGAAAAGAACGTATAAACGGTTATATAGTTTTAATGATAAAATTTGTAAATGTACATTTACTTTGACTACTTAACAGTGACTTTCTTCAATTCGATAGAAACTTTAATCAAAAGTATCTTTTTAACACGTTTTATGTTCCTGTTTTTGCATGTTTGTCCAGTCAGACATCACTGGGTGTGTATCGCTAATAGTACATACTAGGTCAAGAATTTATCTATTCTATACTCAAAATATTAAACTAACAGAATCAAAAGTTTAATGCAATTAAGTGGTGGTGGCATGCGGCATAGAAAATATAAAAATTGCAGTTTTGGAAAAAACTGATATGAGAATAAAACTACCTGTAACTTGTTTGACTGTACTACTATCTTTTAATGTAAAAATATTAAGTACTATTTTTTCGTCAAATTTTATAGACTAATATTAAGAAATTAATGAATTTTTAATGTTAAACCTGGAACTGAAGGTTGTTAGCGCCAATGTATCTCAAAGAAGTAAAAACGTTTAAAGAGCTATTTTTAACGTAAGCTCCCTTAAGAACGGTTTGTGCAACCGCTTCCTCATCATCAATGTTTTTTGCAAGATGGGGCCAATTTCTTGACACATGCTCGGACACGGCATCATGAAGAGTAGCTTTTTGTCTCGAAGTCCACGCGGAAATCAGCAAGGAAGTTACTTACGATCGATGACAGCAAAAAACCGAACCAGACTTCGAAATTTTTTGGGTATTAGCCCGGATAAGAATTGCGATGCGATCATCAATATGTCAGCAGATTTATCTCATTCAACTAAGAAATCTTAACTTTTGATTTGCTGCTGTCAACAAGTTGGCAATTAGCTACCACAAGAATTGTGATTTCATGGTGGTTCTTTTTCAATTCAATCAATTATTCGTAAACGCGGAACGTGCTAGATCCGAAGAAAGTTAACGGTAAATTAAGATATTTCGAGATTATAAACAAACATTCAAAATTCTGAATTGTTTAAAACGACTGGGTAATATAAATTTGATCTGTGGCTTTCGTTATTTTTTAAGGAAAATTATTTAAATAAAAACAAGATGCCAAATATTGCGCTTAATCTTTATATAAAATCCACAGTAAAAATATATATAGTTTTCTTATTATTAATTTGATTATTAGGCATTTATCTAGTTACTGTCTATTATTACTGTGATCTCATTAATTATAAGTACTGCATAGGAATTGAATAAGGACTTAATAGAGTTTTATTCAGTGGCTAAAGCAGTTTCCCCAACAAAAACATATGCAGACACCTGTTCAGTTATTGTATAGTGTTAATAGAGAAGCAATAATAGAGAAGCAAAGATTTCTTATTGATCAACTGAATTGTATATTTATTAAATGCTCTGTTTTTGTTCAGTGGGTTTAGATTTTGCATCTTTCGTGCGCAGCAGATAAAGCGTCACATCTTGATTGGGATCCTAAATAGTAGTACTTCTTAGTTACTAGATAAAAGTCCAGCAACTAGTAACTGATAAAGAAATGCATGAAATTTTTAGGAAATAAATGATAATAAATCAAATAATAATTTACATAATTATAATTCGAGGCAACAAGCAAAGATTAAGCAACTATAAGCCAAATAACGATTGAGTCTTCAAACAATTTATGAACATTAATCTTTTATTAATTTGAATCTGTCTCTAATGTCGTCCTTCCTCTTGAAGATTCGGCTTATTACGTTGGACATCGGGACAGGTGAACAACCCTGCGACGTGTATTCATCCAAAAAGAGCTTAGATCGCGCGTGCCATGTCGCGTCCGCCATGTTCTTCCCCGCCGTAGCAGCTGACTTTTCAGGAACGTCACACTCCAGATCCTCGAAGACTCTCGGCACTTTGTAGTGACGAAGAGAGGAACGGAGGGTAACATCACCTTCGCGTGTTTACTTCTTCTGTAACCGGTTTCTTCCCTCCTCTCTCCCTCCTTCGCCCCCGCCGGACCGATGCTTCGTCTCTCTCTCTCTCTTTTCCTTCAGCATTGGATGAAGGAATCTTTCTTCTCCTTCCACATCACTCTTTCTCGTGTCTTCCTACTCGTCGAAGCCTACGATCTTCTCTCCCTCCTCGTCTCCTTTCTCCCGTCCGTCCTCTCTTATCGTCCTCTCGTCTCGTTCTCCTCTCGGCACCGCGGTATTCAAATGACCTCGGATGATGAATATGGCCGTCTCTCTCGTGCCATCGGTCCGCTACGGTAATTGCCACCATTTCTGTCCTTATCTGCGCCCGCGGTGCGTATGGTTCTCCGCTGTACACGCATGCACGCATGCACGCATGCACGCTCGTACTCGCGGCATGCACGTATGCATTCGCAGATTGGCTGCATCATTACGTTTCACCCGTCTGCGCGTGCGGTATCTTGGTACCTCTCGTACCTCTTATCCCTGAGAATTTCGAGAAAGAGAGCGCGGATAAATCGCGCGGGAACTCTGCACAAAACCCTTCTTCTCTGCCTCTTTCTCTTTTAAGGCACCGCGGGGTTCTTTTCAGGCATCGGAGGTGCGAGGATACCAAGAAGTCGAACCTCGTAGATTATCTTTGCGCATTGATCTCAGGATTCAGACCGTTCAAAATTCGACCAGGACTCCAAAAAATATGTTTCTCAAAATTCCATTTCAAGAGAATTAGTCTCAGTTAATACGTTTTATAATTTATCATTACAACAATTAGTGTATGTATAAAAATTCAAATAAATAAATGTATTTAAAAAAGCATTGTTTGCATCCGAAAAATGTATACGTCCTCTAAAGGTGACTTTATTATTTGTATTATTAGATTAAACAAATAATAGATTAAACAAATAATTTTAAAACAAAATTACTTCTAGCAATATACATATGTAACAAGTAATTTTGCTATGAACCACGCACTGTTCTCACAGTATCATTTTTAAAAGGGTTTTGGTTTGCTGGACCAATTTACTAAATGTCATATATCGTTCAGTTGACCTTTACATCTGGAAGAATCACCAGTGTAGATTATCGAATTGCAACGAACGTCGATATCGTCGCAGTACATCGGCATTTCTAACTCTCGATTGCATTCCCACGCCGCGAATTGCACGAATGCCGCGGATGGTCCGCCAACTTGGCTCCGGCATTCACGATCGTTGTTGCACTCGGTATTGTGCATGCCGGTGAACCATCGAGGAACCAGTCGAGCGAATGCATTTCTAATCAGGAGTAACTCGCGTGTTCGTGTGGCTTGTTCGTGTGGCTTACTGCATCGTGCATTAAATAAAACACGAAGGCGTTCTTTGCCATCCTACGAGATCGTGAAAAATTCCATGTCCGATTGGTAATAATTAAAATGTTTCATCAAAAGACGCAATGTTAATTGTATACTTTTGGCAAGATTTTCTGTAATTAATATAAGGTCAAAATAAAAGTTTGTAGCATTTTTTATATGTGTAAATTATATGAAATTCAAAGACAATATTTATATATTCGTACATAGATTTATATATAAATGTACATAGAGATATGTAGTGTATCTCTGCGGTCATATGTTATATGATGAGTTATTCAATTATTTAATCAGCGTTACCATTTGATCATAATCAACGACTACAGATTTATTGAAAAATGCAACAAATTTTTATTTCAACCATATTATATTATTACTTTTGTTTTGTTTACATTATTATGAGATTTATTATGTTATTTTATTAATTAAAATGTTATTAAGTGTAAATTTACTTTGCAATTTAGTACAGTAGTATAAATACTACAATTAAATTTTAATTGCAAAGTATTTATTTTTATTTTGACTGAAGCTACTATCGAATAATGTCAACTGTCATAGTGGGATACGACGATATATTGTTCATGTTATCAAGTATATAATAAATAATACAAATAAAATATAATAAGAACTTAACATGAAATTACAATAATAAGTTTAATTGCCGATGAAATGTTCGATAAGATGACATCAGAAATTAATCATACAAGTTTTACACAAGTTTAGAATCCACTTGTACCTACGTGCAGGAGTTGTTACGGGATGAACTCATATCAATGATACCCATAAAGTTCCCGTGATTTCCTCGTGCATGTCGAATAGCGACTATTAGTGCCTTGTTGATCGTTACAAATTGTTTGTTGAATATTTCATTGTATTTTCAGAAGTGGAAGATTCAAATGTAAATGTTTTTTTTCTTTGAGCAATCATTAATCTGATTTTAATAAATCTCAAGTTTGTTAAGAAAAAAAAATTATACAAAATATTAAATATACATAAAGAATACTTCTTTTTCTTGAATGAATTAAATTTTTCAATAAAATGCAGATTCTTTTCTAACAACTGGTCATATTTTATTGTAAACGCTTTGATTTTCGTCTAATTTTAAATTGGATCGAAACAAGCTATTAGAAATGAGTACGCAACTTTGAGAGTAACATTGGGCAACAGCAGTCTCGACAGCAGTCTGAACTTTAGAATTCAGACTCAATCGTGACCTGGCTTTGTGCCAGTTTTAGTTGACACACGCCATTGGAGTATTTCCTATGTTGTGTTACGGCCACGTGAATCCTGCCGTTGCTACCGCGTTGCAGCAACCTAACGGTGTTACACGAGTTGACGAACACGGTAGGAGACATTCGCCGTACGACGACGAGGATCGCTATTATGTCAGGAATTGCTGACTCAACGGGAGAGGTGCCTAGCCGATCGGTGTCTAGCCGAGATCGCCTACGCGAAGATTGGTTCTGTTGCTTTTGCATAGGCGTGCGATCGGCGTACAATCGGGAACGCGTTGGATTAGGCAATACTTGCCATTTTACAATTGTCCCTGCCACATGTGGCACTCATTCTCACCGTGCACACGATTTCGACACCGATCTACCGGTTACCACCAACGTCTCTCACGATAAATCGTTACAAAAATGGTGGAGACATTAACAGGGTTGAGGGTTACGAAGGGGTTACTTTAATGAAATTGACAAACGTTTGCGGTATAATAGCCAACGTGTCAAACTAAGATATATCGTTTGCAATTGCAAGGAAAATTTAGTGAAATAGGTATGCCATGCCATGCCCTTTATGTGGCCGCGTGATTATTTATTGCCTCACTGGTTGTTAATTTGATAATTTGTACTGTTGCATGTGAGCCACACCCAATGTGATTAACTCTCTTACTCTACCTTCTCTCCTTTATAAGATTGTGACAATTGAATTAAACATAATTACATCAATGGAAGTGTATCATTATTGACAGTTTCTTTCGTTGCGGTACTTTTTAATAGAAGCTAATATAAATACAATATAAAATAATAAATTTCCTTAAATTTTAGAAAGAACAATACGTCAATGTTTATAATTTATATGGATTTAGACTGTCTGTGAAAATTATGTCCAAGTCCATGCAGTTTGACAAAGCGCATGCCAAACTCAATCGTTTCCACATTCCGTCTACCACATTCAATTTATAGTTCGTATTATTTTCTCGTGTGCTTGCAGCTATCGTCGCGAGGAGATCCATCATGTAACAATACGATCGCGTTCGCCGACAATAATCCTCGCGGGACACCATGGCGAGGATAAAATTCCTGACGGGGCGACTCGTAAAGATCGACCTCTCGAAACGGAATCAGCGATACCATAAAGCAGGGGCACGCCGGGCCTTGTCGATATCGGGTCCCCCCGGTGTTTACGTTTTACACACCCGTGCACGTATCCCAGGCGAAAGTGTGCGCACCCACACGACCACGGGAATATGTCGTGTGCACGAATATATAAACGGCGACGGCGAGCACGCACGTGGAACGGGTAAATATATATGGAGAACGATAGGCGATATAAAGTGGTAATGTCGCGAGTACCGTGAAACATAGCTGATTGGGCGGGTTTAGCCGCGCCTTATCGCCGGTTGCTCGCCGTATATCCACTGGATAAAGCACGTCGTACGTATAGGGTGATCGAGCCGTGCATGTCTTAAATAATGCATATATGCACATTAATTTTTTATCTGTTATCTGTTACGTAAAATATTATATAAGGTACACAGATGATTTTATGTGTGCAGGAGACAAAAAGATTTTTTATTATTGATTTTCTTTTTATCTTTTGGAAAATAGAATGAAATAGTAGTGTTAAAAAAAAGATAAGATACGAAACAATTTTGTTGATCGTGAAAATTCATTTTCTTTCTAACGCAACGTGATAATAAAAAAAATTATAATAAACAGAATTATCGCGTGATTTTTTAAATAATGAAAATATCTTAAATATTTATTAAATATGAAAATTATAAAAAAACAAGCTTTAGCAATAATTTAAAAAAAAATATAAGATAATACATTCTATAAACTTTTTCTATGACAAAAAATGATCTCAAAATTAAGATGTCCTAAGATTTTTCTATGCTGATGAGTGTCTTGTGTATTATTCATCGATCTCAGCGGTACGAAAAAGGAGTAGTTTATTCTAATTATTTCATAAATCATTTTAAAATATATTCCTATCGCTGTTCTTGCTATAGAGGAATGTTTCGCTATGGATCTTAGATCACCCGATATATACGCTCGTGCGCGGCCATATACACGCGATTGCGCGAACATACATCCTCTCCATCACTCTTGCAACGTTTCTTTCCCTTGCGAGTCTATCCGCACGGTTGGTCTGCAAGCGACTTCATCATCGTTGCAGTTCATGAAACGAATATCTCGCACGCGCTATCTCGGAGATTGCTATAGAAGGACGAGCGAATCAGAAGCTGACCATAGGCGTCACCAGATTCTTCTTAGAAACTTGTTCTTAGGAACTAAAAAAATCCTATTTTAATAATCTCTTTAAATTCTTTGGAGTGGAATCTCACTCTAAAAGTGTAAAAATCCTGCCAGTCTTGATAAAGAATGGTAAGATTTTCACACTTTTAGAGTAGAATTCCACTCTTTTAGATAAAATTCCACTCCAAAAATTTTAGAGAGATCATTTTATTTATTTTGAAGAAAATATATTAAAATTATCAAAACAGAGCCTAAACAAGTACAAATATTTAATTTTTTATTTGAAAATTTGTTGGGACAAAATTTGAAAGGGACAAATACATTTATAGGCTGTCTTTCACGATATTTGTATAGTCGTCCACAAATGATAGTCTATCAGGAATGCATTACAGACGAACGCGAGAAAACGTTTATCATAAAAGCGTTCTCCAACGGGAAATAAAATTGAAGCATAAAGAGTTTCAATGATATGGAGAATCTTTCCATGCTATGGTTTATGGGCGTGATGAAATTATAGGGAGATGATAAATGATACTGTCAGCTTTTCTTCGACGACGTTCGAAGTGCACATCAATATTTGATCGTGATAAAAGGCGTCGTCGAGATAACGTAAGCTAGTTTAATCACAGACATGCTCTTCAACTTGTTGTCACTGAAGTACAGATCGGTTGCGATGATCTATTTATTTCAATTGCCTTTCCTGTAGAATGATACGAATCTTTCGATATTTCGAAACTTTTGACGTTTGATTTGTCATACTGTATGATAAAAAAAAACAGCATAAAAGTATGTAGTACGAGATATTTGAAAGATATCGGAAGAGTTAAAATATTTTTAATAAGGTTATATACATTTGAAAATATGTTCAAAGAAAATATGTTAAAAGAAAGCTAAAAAATTATTTAAACAAAAACAATTTTGCAACTTGAATAGCGGCAAATCTTTTCTATCACTACAAACTCAAAAATAAAAAAAGTGTATTATGTACGTATATATTTAATATAAAATATACATAAATAATACTAGGATGCAAAAGTTTACAAGATTTGTGTGTTTAAGTACTAATTGTAATTTAGAATGCAATGCATATTCAATTATGCGTGTGTTGTAACTTAATTTAAGAAACAAAATTTGATAGTATTTATTTAACTATTAAAAACACAATGTAACTTGTAATTTCACAATTTTTAGTGCCTTATTATTAGTACATATTATTAATTTCATGAATTGAAACAAAATGCGCTATGACAAAAAAAGTTGATCTCGTTTCTCGTTGGAAGAATTATTAATTCAATATCATGTACTTATATCCATTCCACAAATTTTTTATAATTATAGTAATAATTCAGAATACATATCGTCACATGTGTACACCGTGTGTAACGATTTATATTGCACTTTACCGGAATAATGTTGTAGTACACCTGGCGATAACACAACTGCGTGCAATTCGATTATCTGCAACGGTTATTGCATTCGTATCGAGTGTTGCACCAATCGCGGTTCTTGTTGGACGGCGTTTTATCGCGGACGTTATCAATATTTCCAGCCATATGTTCAAGTCAAATATTGTAATAATCGTTGCTCCTTCCTGATATCACGCGTTTGCTCCCGTTTGCAATTGGTGCAAAGCTACGCTTTCCTACGTTTGTAAACCGAGTACTATATATGTTTGATAAAGTTGAAACTTTATCAAACATACTGTTAACCAGCGATTATGGAATTACACCACTCTTGCCTCAAAAAGAGCATTGATTATTCTAATTTGAATTAAAGTTTTCAATTGAAACGCCAATAAAATGTCGTTTTAAAGTTTTCAATTAACGTTTCATTCAAATTATATTTCAACATTATTTAATTATTTAGCAAATTTTATTTGGCTGTCTCAAGATAATTGGTACATAACAATATACGTGTGTTTCAAGATTGCTACATTTTTTCAACCGTATACATATAATATAATTATTAGAATCTTTAAGGATGTACTGGCGGTAACAATCTAACATTGAAAATTTTTTGAAAATTTTATAAATTGCTTCTATTTGTTATCTGAATACATGTTTAAAATCTGAAATCGATCCTCTAACTGGTTCCCAAGTTATTCAACTTTAAATTTTGCATGTATTCTCATGGTGTAGCAATACATTTCCATTTATGTCAACGAAATTATAAAGAAGCAACATTGCCAACATTTTGAAGCTTTGTTTATGAGTAAATAAAATACTGAGCAATATTTCTAAAAAAAAGTTTATATTGATTTACTAACTTGTTATTAAGATACCAATAAGAAAACGACATAAAATTCCGAATGGGCTACATAATCACGCTTTGACTGCTCGTAAATATTATGTTAATGATATTTATAAGTATCTTATGGATTTTTAAGTATCATTCGATATCTGATATACATTAAATGTTATCAATATATCTAGTTCTTTCATTTCTTACAATTGATTTCATGTAAAATTTATGTCCAAAAGTTTTTTCCAACAATCGCAAAAATTGCAAAATATACAAATATATTCATTTGTAGTGCCAAATATCATATTAATTGGTATTATTTAAGTCCTTTACGTGATACAGTACATATGGTGCGCGTCTTAAGTTATAAGAGCATAGAATTTTTGCATCAATTTCAAATTTAAGTAACTTTTGTCTGGAATTGTATAGCTAGAACATCCTTAGTATTATTATATTTAATAATTAAAATAAAGAATTGGAAAGACATTTAATATTTGCTGCAATAGCTAAAACTGAGGAAATTACTAAAAATATTGAGGACGTGTCTGACAAGCGCCGTTACGACGACAAAAGACTTCGATGAACGGTATCGGGCATAAAGATGGGACTTGAAAAAATGCGGATGCAGCGTGCGATGCCAGTCGTAACTTCAGAAATGGAATGTCAACATAGTGCAACTACCGTCGTACGTAGGAATAATATCGACTGCTTTAGCGACGTAGCAACGTAACGGAGCCTCGTGTATAGTACGATCCCTAACTGATTGTGAGAGGTCGTCATACGCGAGAAAATGGCCGCGACGTCGAGCCATCGAATATATGTATACATATGCATACTATGCCGCGCCAGATGAAAAAAAAAAAAAAAAAAAAACAAATATACCGTGATCGCTTAACCGTGGCTGTGCACGGTAACTTTTGTATCCCCGTCACTAGTCACGTGTTCAAATATTATATAAGCCTTCTCGTAAACACAGAGCGCATATATGCGACGAATTGACTGAGAAACTATACAACCTGATGAATCGGTTTAAAAATACTCCAGTATTTACGATTAATATTTTTCGTCGGTAGCTTAACGAGAGACCGCACATATTTTAATATAATTATTTTTATATAATTACTTAATTTTATAGAATCCTTAAGTGATAACGAATAATGGCGTTTCATCTACGTTCGTGTCGAAAGGACGGAAGACGATTGGATAGTTCTCATTTCACGGGACGTTTCCAGCATCATTAATTTATTAACTTAATGAAATGCCTTTGTTTATGGCTTATTTGCCTCGTAATAGTAACTGCATGCACGATAAGAAAAAGGGTTTGCGCATGCAAAGCGTGTTGAATTTACTGCGATTGCAGCGGCACGAGCGATACGTGAAACTCATGAGCACGGTGTTAGGTGATTCGTAGATTTCGCAGAATTTGAAATTTGATCCACTCGATGTAAGTTTTACCATACCTTTCTGAAATGTTAAATATGTGTCAAATGACGTAGGAAACCTTAAAAGTGATCTTGATCAAACCTTGATCAAACTTTTTGTACAATCGTACGGAATGTTAGGTATTGACCATATTTAATTCATGTATAATTTGTAATATTTTTAACAATTTTCTAAATATTTTAATCGTTATCATGTCAATTACTGTCTAATAATTAAATAATTAATATTACTTTCAGTTTTTTTTTGCTTATTGTAATAATTGTTCTTGAGAAAAGATGAATTTTCCAAGTTTAGAATGCACATCTGTATGTTCATTTTCTTTATTTATTATCTACGTAATATATCGTATGAACGTCACATCTAATCTGTTTAGCGTTATTACATTATCATTTTGTTCGTAACCAAGACGACACAAGGAGGCTTGCGCGTGCTGTCCAATCGACATAAGATTTGTAGCGTGGGATCCGGTGTCTTTTGAATGCTGATTTGCATGACTGCATCAGTCGCGCGTTATTATCCTATCGAGTTACGTATCCTTACACATTGAAGTTACCTTCGTCGTGCGCAACATAGGGATTCCTGACCAGACATTAAAATTGCAAATTGTGTACAAGAGTGATGAGATATCGCGCCAGCTCGACGTTGCTCGTCTTACCGCGTTTTATTTATCGTTTATTATGAAGAGTTGGATGGAAAAATAATGAAACGTGACGTTCTTAATATCCGCGACAGATCCTGATGGCAAACAGTGCCAAAAATCCAATATAAATATGTACTACGTAATCATATTATCTTATATTTAATGTAAAGACTATGCAACTCTTTGTACTTTGATTTATAAATTAATTAGTGTTAAAATCGTATTTTTACATGTTGACTGAGAAGCTATTGTTTGTAATTTTGATATATTTTTATAACTTGGACTTGTGTCTTATAAAAATAAAAGGTATTTGAAGATAATTACAAAATATATAGTTTTGTTGTTTATTTATATCTTTGAAACTTAGTTTATAAGTATATAAAGAAATTTGAATTTCAGTTATTAATTAAGATTATTGATGTCTGAATATTTTCGTTTGAATAAAATCAATTTTATTTGAAAAAAATCGTCATTAAAAATTAATGAGATACTAGCGGGACATCATGTATAATTATTCTGACAACATTCTCGAAGAATGTGCGAACGCGGAACGCAAAAATCTACAAGTATACTGCGTCGCGGAAAACAAAGCCGCGAAACGTTTCGCACCGTCCAGTTCCGTTCCTAGCACAAGGACGTCTCTTACTGCCTCTTCCAATGAAACGCGTGCTCGAATCTATCCGCGCCTTCGCACGTCGCGTTAGTCAGAGTCAGAGGAGGCCCGTTTCCACAGGCGAACGCCTTTTAGCGGGCGACGGCTAATCTTCGCGCTTCGCAGACCGCACGGACTTCGACAGTCGGCAGCATTGTTAGCTCTCGAGCACGACGATAATTACCAAGCTCTCCGTAACGGTTCACGGTAAGAGGCAGGCGCGAGCCAAGCTATCGCGCCGGCAAAGATTTCAGCCGCCTTTCTTCCGCCGAGCTAGTCTTCGCGCAATGCCGTAAATGTTCCTCGTTTTTTTCGAGATTCTTCTTTTCTCCTTCTTTTCGTACCACCTGCACTAGGTGTCTATAGCACCTAGTTTGCGTGTCGATTCGCACCTTCATCGGCAACGTTCCCGGAAAGCGGTGAAACCTCGGCCAGCCGATACCGAGCGGGCAAGGACATCGGCGAGGAAGAGGAATGGCCTCGATTTATTACACATTCGACGTTCGACGGTGCCTCTGGGGTTTCGTGCCCGCAGGCAATACTCAAAAGGCGAAATCAACCGCTCATGATGTATTTGGCGATGAGATGGATATTCGTAAAAATGGAGGAAGGAGAGATTCCTCTCGTATCATAAAGATTGTGATTATTAATATGCTAATTAAATGTGGCATTTTAAAGCAAATTTCGATGCTGTAATAGAGATTATCAGATAATTTAAAACGTTGTCGCGGATTCCGAATTTTAACCGTTCGATACTGAGATTGTATCTAAAATTGTTAACATCCTATTCTATCGTCATAAATAACTTTTCAAAAGTTAATTTGATTATTTATTCCTTTTCTCAATTGGCAGACAACGTTTTTTCAAATATTTATTCTTCATTATAACGTTTTTTTAAATATTTAAAGAACATTTAAAAAATATTGTTTCAGACTTTGGTTTCAGACTTGGACACTGATTGGGTTCAGACTATACAATTTGTTTGTAATTTTTTTTTAGCAATGCTTTTGTTATCAAGAAATATTCTACTGTTTCACAATTATTTTCGTATAATAAAACTTGATTATAATAAAATTCTTCCTGTCTCCTAATTGTAAGCATTCCTAGATCCATGTTACATGAACTTTTTTTGATGTAAGAACATGCAGTAAGACAGGTTCGCGGGAGCGTACTCCTGTCGCTTCAAGCAATCAAGATTTAGCTTAAATTATTGGCGTACTCGAAGCTTACCGAATAATCGTGCTGGCGCGGGGCGATAAATTATCATTCGTTATTATAGGTCGTTAATTAAGATACTGCCGCGGGTGCCGCGATTTTCCTCGCTCGGCATGCGCCGAGAGGGAGATGTGGATGCGATAGAGTGCGAATTAGACTAGACGAAAGGGATCTTCGTAGCCTGTAGGGGTGCACATTTCGAAAGGGAAGACCGACGAGACCGGAATCTCTCTCGCGGGTAATAACGATAATTTCCAGTCGAGACGATCGTTGCCCGTCCCGCCTTATCGAATAATGGCGTGCAGGAAGATGAGAGGTGAGAAGAACGAGAAGTAACGAAGCTTGCAGCAGCCGCGGCCGTATCGTCTGCCTGAGCCATTAGCCGAAGGAGCTTTCGAGCCGTTCGTCGGAGGGTAATAAAACAGCACTTGATCGGCATCCGCCATTATTACGATACAAGGCACGTAAGCACGGGTACGAAGGTATTCGCGTAGACAAGTTGTCTTAATGTAAACGGAATAACGTCGTTGAAATATGTTCTCATCAGCGGCCCATTAATGTTTGTCCTTCCCGTCCTTCATTTCTTTTTACCTCTACAATCGCAACTTGACTTTCGGAAGATGATGTATATCTAGCATAACTGCGTAAATGTATTAAAAAATCTGTACATGCGCTATGTCCCTGATATCGCGACCCACCCTATTTATTAGTACTGCCTTTGGTAAATATGCGAACTCTGTATCATCTCAATAAATATTTGATTAAAAGCCATTTTTCCCTGAACTTGATTTATTAAATAAGCTATACCTGAATTTATGTTAAAAGAAAATTCATATATATAATTAAATAGAAAGAAACTTTGTTTCTTTTTGTACACCTATTTATTCAATTTAATTAATTTTGAATCATTATAATTCATAAAAGTTTTGATTATTTTAGTGTATTTGGTTTGACGTTCAGGGCTTGAAAAAAAACACGTTTCTTAATATATCTAAGTATATCATAAATATATCAATGTTAAATATAAATAATGATAAATAAACATAGAATTTATTAAAATTTCCGAATATTGATTACGTAACTAATTAGTGACTTTTACGTTTTATATATCAATTTTAAATTTAATTATTGTTCTTGTATAACGTGTACATATATGCCTCGATATATATTTTTTTATCAGAACAAATGATAAACTCGAAATAATTATAGCATTATCACAGATTTTACATTATATACATACACATCATCAGTTCTTCCTAAGATTTATACAAATAAGACAAATATATCAAAGTTAGCTTTTAATGTATAATATAGACATATTGTAGACTGTCCATTTCTTATCATTGATACTTATCATTTTCACAGATATACATACTATCATCTTTATAGAATATAGAATTATAAACGTATTTTATTCTTGGTCAAAGAAAGAAAAAATAGAAGAAAATAATTGCCTGATATCATGACATCGGAGTCATCGACATTTCATGATCGTAAATCAAGTAAACGGTGAATGCAATGGTAAATGCATTGATGCCGGACCTATTGCACGTTGCTAGAAATGTCTCGAAACGAGGTCGGTTGAGCGAACTTGATAAATTATAAACGATCAGGAAAAACAAGAAGCAAAATTAGACTATCATTAACGGAAGTTTATGATAAAAATCGTCAATCAATAAGAATATACATTTCTTTTTTTAAGTGAACCGAAGATTTGTTGTGTAAAGTTATTTCGAAAAGTAATTATAATCTAAAATATATATATTTTTTTATACAAGTTGCTTTTTACAAATTTAATATGAATCTAATAAGATTTTTTTACAAAATTTTTTTTATTCCTTATTACTTTTTTTATTTTATTTTTTATATTAGTACATTATATTAGTTTATGCTTTTTTGATTCTTTACTATACAAGGTTGCTCGTGTTTGAATTTACTTTTACAAGTATACAAAATTATTAAATGATTCTTGTTTGTGTTATATGCTAATTGCTAACGTATGAGCACACAAAATACTATATAAAATATATGAAATTGATCAAACTATATAAATGGTTCGCATCTGTTTAAAATTTATATGTCAAATTTGTATTCGTTGCGTTGTATTCTTTAGTAATAAATATGCAAAATAAAAAGTAATAATTACTCACCGTCTGGTTATTATTCATCTCTAGACGTTCAGTCAATGAGCACCAATCATGTACAGGTCGAACGTATTTCCTGTCCAATAGTCTCCGGCACCAACCCTGAGAATAAATTGCATCCCTGCCACGCATGACGTGCGCAGGACCCACAGGCGGCGAACGTGTGTCGCGAGTAAAGTGTTCCAAATTGTTCCTTCGGGGTGACATTATGGTCGTCAAGGGCGATAGCGAGATATCAGTTGTAACGTTATGTGCCATATCTTTACATCAGATCTCGCAATGCAACAAACGAGAAATACGACAGAAAATTACACGAACGATAATCCAGACACTTCGCGACTTTGCGATCTGACAGATACAACGGTGAGATGAGGAGATGTTTTGAAACGACTTGTCTATTTTCACAAGATATAATCATGCAAACATTGTTTATCTTAGACTTGCAGTTGTCTATATTATATGCAAATCTGATTTCTAAGAATGTATAAATCACAGTATCTCTCTCATCACCGTTCGTATCAGATCAAGATAATTATTGATTAATAGTAACATCAAAACAGATAATTATAATAAGTAACATTAAAATAATAGAAAGTTAAATTTCTTGAAAACATTTTAAATTAAAAAATTTTTAAATATAATGAGAGAAGCGCTTAATAAATTAAAAGTACATTATTTAAGAAGTTTATGTTCAATTAATAATACACTGATTGTGAGACAAAAAAATTCCTAAACTTTAATATGAATTTATTCGAATAGTACTAATAAAATATTTATTTGCGGTATATAAATATTTGCTCTAGAAGAAAAAAATAATACTTAAATTAGTAGTAATGTAAGTAACTTGTAAATAAATAAATAAATAAGTATATATGTGTATATTTACATTTAGTAAATATTTCATTAATTAGTAAAGTGTTCTAAAAAATATTTAATAAAATTAATAATTTTTCTCTTAGTGTATAAATTATTATAAATATAATAATCATATGTCGATCCGCGGCACACATGCGTGGCAAAGATCCTCGATTTTTCACAATAAAATCTGAAAACAGTTGAAAATATAATACGTTCGGAAATATATCGCTTCCACTTAGTTAACTCTGAGTAATCACCATATCGAGTTCACTGTAAAGAATATTTGTACGCTAAATGAACGCATAAAAGATCGATATATAATAATCATAAGTAGCGGGTCCAAACCATCCTTCCTCAAAGAGCGTGTTCGTCAATAATATTTCGTTCTTGCGCTCGTTCAGCTGAAAATTATTCAGCCGCGGTTAGCCCGCGATTTTAATCCTTGTTAATGCTCACGGTGAGAAAATATAAAAATCGTTGCTGCATTAATTAAGACGAGAATTAACCGTCGGGAAAACGCGGAATTTCTCGTTGCCAAGTCGATATTTCCATTTATTATTTTTTTTCTCCGTCTCGAGAATCCTGGGTATTTCTGTGCGTGCAGAGCCGGTACGCGATGCCAGGGATAAACAGGATTCTCGGGTAAAACGAAAATTTCTCTCCGGGCTCCTATGCGGCGGCCTTTCTCCCTCCTTTTCTTGTTGGAGAACGAGAGGTAGAGGAGAAGCGAGAGAAGAGAGAACTCCCGCAGCATCTGTCAGGTTCCAAGATAATTATTTACATCAGATAGAATCTCGACTGGAGTTCCACGGCGGGAAACAAAAGAATCCGCCATTGGCAAGGATGCTAACTAGTCAACAAGAGAAGGAGAGCGAGAGGGTGAGAGCAGCGGGGGGAGGAGGAGGAGGATTCTAAAATGCAGCTTCCCCGTGTTATACTCCTTTTCTTATTGACGACAGCTAGCTGTATTCCCAGCTAGCCATATTCTCGGGCAAAGGGTCGAGGTCTTGAGAATCTATTCTTTCAGTGGACGGATCATTTATAGATGATTTGAAGAAGGATCGCCTGGATCGCGTAACAAAAACTTTTAAACGGATTTAACTCATCTTTCTCAGTGAACTCGAATGGAAATCTTACATTTATTCGACTTAATCATGGATGAATAATGTTTTAAGATTGTAACATTTTAAGTAAGAAGTATTGTACTTATAATTTGCCGTAAAATAAAATAGGATTTAAAATATTTAAATAAACGTATTTCATTATTGTTATGCAATACGTATCAACACGCGAAGACTAAACAATTTGTTATTGTGTTAGATATTCATTCATGATTAAATACTTAATGAATATGAGACATATTATAATATTTTCTTGCGAGCATCAGTATTTGTCAGATATTATTGGCTTTTTTTCGCGGAAGGTTATTTTTGCTCCGAAGATTAATAAAGAATTATTCTCTGAGGAGAACGAGCGCTTTGTGCACGCTCACGTCGTGCGTAAACTTCGTTCGCAGGACGCTCGTCGTATGCGTGGATGGGCTGTAAAGCCGTCACCGGATAGACCCGTAGATAAATACTTATGGCACTGAACCGTTGTAAACAATGTTGCTACGAGTGAGCTTGATAATTGAGGCGGTTGTTCGCTGAGTCGTAATTCCACAAGTGGCCTTACGGAGGACCCTCGTTGTAGAAATGGCGTCTGGTATAAATGCACTCAAAGTCACATACAAATTGGCGTGACAGTTCGTCACGTTTATGTCAACGTCGCGTAACAACGAAGGTATCGCAGAACCTCGTCTGTTCACGCGCGAGATCCATAAATCAATCATGTTAATTGTACGTCAACTGTTTTCTTCAAGCTATATCTTCGGTAAAATGCTGCGATATTCTACTCATTCCGTATTCACAATTAATTTCTTCATACAACTGCGTTAATTTATAACTAACGTATTAAATTTCATATATTTTTACTTCAAATTCGTCCGTTTTAATATTAAATCACAAAGCAATGATATCAAACTAACGCATTTAAAATGACATACGTATAATATCACGGTCGGCTATTCTTAGTGATTCTTTCCAAAAAATCCCAAGTAAAAGCGGTCCTTTATCAGCTAACAATCCGCTTTAATGAATATTTAATGTTATACGGATTCCAAAAAATCCCAATATCTAGCTACACGCGTGTAGACAGAATGTAATATTCTGGAATATCCAGTATTACCAGTAGCACTGGTTAGCGGCGCCGCATTTGATTATGAATACCAAAGTCAGTACCTGGGTTTATATAACACGTATAATCTCTTAATTGCTGTAATAGCAATAAACCGAAACACTAACGATATGTAGCGTGAAGTGGTTTATCCGAATCAAGAAACATAAATATAAAAAATCTACAATAAACAATGAATATAAAAAGTTATGATCATCAATATATGATCAAATATGAAAATATACACTGAGAGAAAAGATTTAATTAATGAAACAATTTAAATCATCAAATACCTGTAACAAGTTTGTAGATATAGTGACAGTAAATCAATACTGAAAACGAATATGATTTATTATTTCAGATAATACATAAGCAACGTGACAGTTTCATTTGTTAGGCAAGCGAATTATATTTGTTGCTACTGACACGACAAATTATAATAGCAATATATTTCGTTCTAAAATGAATATTTTGGAACAAATGCAATTTGTATTATAAACTGTGTATTATTTGTTACATTGACAAGTAATGAGAAATGATTCGCAATAGTAACAGATTGATTTGTTTTCCTGCCAAATTATCACATAACAAATTATTTTTTATTCTAACAAACTTATTTCTCTCAGTATATTTTTAGATCAATATAATTTTATTATTTTTCTTAAATTTCCGTTACGGTACACCGAAAGGATAATTTTGCTGAAATACAGATCTAAAAACGATTACGTTGAACCATTAAAAAAATTATATTGGACGTTTAAGCTAATACTAAAATGTCAAAATTTTTTGCAGCAGTCTCATGCTTGAACGATTTATGTTTAATATTTTGATAGTCTAACATAAAATTATAGAAACTATAATAAAATTGCTTTTTCTGTGTACAGACTAGTCTTTGGACATAATCACATTATAGAATATGGTTATAGAAAAGCTCTGATTATGAAATGTTATTTTATATTACATAATCAAGAAATTAGGAATATATAAAAAATTAAATTTGAATATTAGAACATTGATTTATAATATATGTCTAAAGAGTTTCTTATATACACTATATGTAATGTAAGATGTGTCCAAATTTTTAAGATTTATATAATATTAGGTAAATTAATATTATAAAATTTAATTTTAATTTTATATCCCTAATTCCTTGATAATGTGATGTAAAATAATATTTTATAATTTTTATTTATAATTATTTTTTACATTCTATATTGTGAATAAACTTCTTTCTTAAAAAGTTAGTCAATATGCATCTGTTTTATCTCAAGAAATAAAACAAAAATTTATCTTTGACGAGAGTTCTAAAAATCACGACAGCATAGATAGCACTATATTAAGGAACGAATCAAAGAAATCAAATCTCCATTCTTAGAACAAAAGAAAGCGGTAGTTCTTGCTGCGGTGAGATCCGGGTTGTAAAACAACTTGTAAAACGCGCGGTCAAGATGCGTCCTGTCAGCCCAGGTTTTGCGACGGGTCCTAATCTGCCTGGCAAATCTATTGGCTTGCCGTGCCGGAGTAAACGGAGATTATACTTCGCGGCGGGAACAATAAATAAACGGGGCGCGCGTCCGCCGGCAGGCAGTGGACAATTTTATATTTGCATAAGTGCTTGTTAAAATACGCAACGTATATTGTGCAATGTATACGATATATATTTAAATATATATGTATATATCATTTCCTTTAAATATTGTGCTAGATTTACTAGACGCCATTCTAAAAAACAATCCGACTCAGAACTCACATTAGGATAAATATAGCTGACGTTGACTGGTTAGGTAAAAGGATTGGCGGCAATGAACATTTCCACATCGTTGGCAAACTGAGTAGAATATTCTAAATTCACTGCATTTCATTTTATCTTGATGGATTTTTTGTAAATATTTGAAATTGGAATTGGAAATCCACAAATAACAAAAAATGCAGAAAATTTAGATTGCTCTACTTTCTGAAAAATGTTCTTAGTTTGATTCTTGTACGTTGATATATTTCAAGTTATTAATAAATGTTATTATTTGATTGTGATGTCAGTTTAGCAGTAAAAACAATCGAAGAGATATTAAAGATACATTCTATGTGCATTATATAAGTTGTTACTATTACATTGTCAAGAAACATAGTAACGTCTCGCGCCTAATTAACGCGCAGGGCGAGATCGTCCTGTATAGTACTAAGTGTTGTACTGTATGTAATTAAATCAATGTAGTATTTTGTTACACAACGAATAACAATTTCAAGAGGAAAATTCGTGAGTGATAAAGGGTCACCCATATTATACAGACCAGAACGTATTTATGAAATATAAGTTTTTTCTGTTCTCGGCAGATGCAGTCAAGATATTTCACCAGCGAGAACTCGTGTCAATCTGAACTCAACATGTGTATTCATCCGTTAATCTACCCTCCTGATCTAACAATCTTTCAACACATCAGAGAAAATGGCTGCGTTTGCACTCGCTTGCATTGTTGCTCAGCGTTTCGTCTGAACGAAGTTGTATTCTTTTCCCCGAAAAGTGACCACTGTTATATTTTTAGCTGATATTTTTCGGATTCTCGACTGCCCTCGGCCGTTAACGAACTTTCCGATAGTTATCTGTCGAGCCGGGTGTATTATATACCCCCGAGGTCGGTCTAGGTAACACTTGACCCTCGAACTTACCTGAAACAAAAAAGAAAAAAAAATTAGTTTGAATAATTCACGCGTAATGAAATATTATTGAAAAGTTGAAAAGCATAACAAAAAGAGAGAAACATTGAAGAATAAAATTTTGTCGATCTTTTTGCATATTTAGATCAAAGAATATTAAGTAAAATAGGAAACATTTTGTATTAAGATGTAAATATATTTCACAAAATACAGACACTCGCATATTGTTTGTTCAATCATAAGCATCAATTAATTACTCGTGTTTTAACGAGACCGCGAAGAAAGAGAAAAATCAAACGTGATTAACATTAATGCAGTCTTCCGTTCAGTAAGCTCGAGCACATTAGTTTCTGTCAAGAGGACCAGTCATCTCCTCGGATTATTGAAATAATTTATTGCACTTTCTCTTTCTTCGACGCCACCCACACTAGCATCGATACGAGAATATATCGCGTTCTTCCAAGGACTCGGGGAGTGCAAAACGCATTTGCATTCGTCGCTCGTGGCATGCATTCGTTATACGGGGCGCGAAAATGCGTGGCGCTGCTTCCTGACGCCTGATTTAGCACGCGCATTACGCCGTGGGATTCATCCTTGGGCCGCGGGATTGTATTTCTGAGTATTTAGGGAGACTTTAGAAGTATCTCGGAGGCACGAGGACTAAACGTTAACGGTAATCGGCGGCCGTAAGGACCTCCGGCGGTGCGGCTTTATCTCTCTTTCTCTCTCTCTCTCTCTTTTCTCGGCTCTGGCTAGGAATAAAATATTTCATCGGGCTCGTTTCGGTCAGTGGCTCCTTCAACGACCTTGCTATCTCTTCCCGCTAATGGATCCCGCTCGAGCCTGCGCTCATGCTCTCATATCGTATCACGAAACGTGTATTGTAAAGGGTGTCCAGCAAATAATGTAAAATAGCGATAAAGTGGTGTCTTCACAGTTTGGAATAAAGTTACCTTTGGCAGATATCTTAAAGACGAAAGAGTTTAGAAAAAGAAAGACAGAGAGAGAGAGAGAGAGAGAGAGACGCAACTTTCCAATTTCGTCCATTATCATAAAAATTTTAGAAAAATTGCAAGTGTAAAAGCAAATTGAATTACAACCACAAAACGTGGAGAACATTATTAGACAACACTTGTTTGGTAGCTTCATTTTCGTCCGGTTCTTTCATCTCGGTATCAGGAAGGACCGGTTGATGATCATTAATCGCTAAGAACTTCGAACACCTATCTCTCGTATTCCTCTCGTAAAGAGCTTCGCCGAAACGCCATTCTCTCGCAGCTTCTTTCCCTCTCGTAAAGTGCATCGGTCCTCGGGATCGAAACGCGGAGTTATAATTGCCTACTCGGCAAGTCCAGCATTCCATGGACGTTAAAGTTATCGTGCTTGAATCGCCGCATGCGCCATGACGCTGCTTTCTCTTGTTCTTCTTCTTCGTTTTCATCTTCTCTTTCTTCTCTTCTCCTTTGGTACCCATCGGGACCAGTACCCTCGTCTCGGTGAAAAGGGAAGATATCGGGCGGAATCTCGCCGGAGGATTATCCTTCTCGTTGATACGGTTATCCAGAAGTTTTAGCCTGAGATCACTTAACGTTTTTTTTTTCACGCATTCGCAGAATTCACTAACGTATCATTATATACGTACATATTTTTAGATCACTGCAGATTAGGACTGAAGAAATTAAGTCGAGAGAGAAGAAACATTTGTTATATGTAATTTATTACAAGCTTTGTTTATTTTTGTAAACATTTTTATTATTATATATAAATATATGTATAAATGCGGGCTATATACTGCGTAAAATTTAATTAAATTATATCCACAGTTGAAGGATTCGACTGCACCCCTAATTACTCTCAATATCGTGCGCTCATCTTTTCTCTTCGCGTTCAATCGATCGCCTACATGTGCGCATTACCAACGTCGTTTACATGGGTCACCTTTAGAGGCCACGTCGGTTCACCTCTAATTAGAATAATTAACGAAGCAGCCTGACTGGGTCGTTCCTCATTCATTATTCCACGTCATTATATCATGCTGTATTCCCCACTTTTGTGTAAATGCATTATCTTTCTTTGGATCAAACGGGAAGGCGAAAAACAGCTTTAAAAGAACCCGGAAAGATGGGGCCAAAAAGGAAAGAGAGAATATCGATGTTGAGGCAACGATCCGTGCCGCATTCTGCCGTCATGTTACATGCAAATATGCTTGGAGAACTGATCCGAGGTCGTTCCCACTCCAACCAACTTATTCGGTACTTTGGACAATTTCTTTAGTCTACAATGTATTAGTTAATTTAAAATGCTAATTACGTCTTTTATGTCCTTTATGGAGAAAACGTTCAAAAATTTGCCGCCATTTTATCAATTATTGATGTCCGTTTTTCAAATGTTGCGCATAACAAGTATCGACATATAAACAGCTTGTAGGAAAGATAATTACAATAATTTTTTACTTATATGTAATTATGCATTATATATGTACAAGAAACGTTACGATACATCATTGGTTTCTTATAATACGAAGTAATTAATTTTTTATATAAAGTAGTTATTTCAAAATAATTTCTCGTACGACATTCACATCAGCCTTATGAATTTTTTTATTACATTACAAATTATGAAAAGAAACTTCGAATTAAGCGTTTTTATTTAAGAAAATTATTTTTAAGTAAAATTTTAATAAAAAAATATTATTGCATTTGTCTTACGCACAATTAATTTTTTGTTCTTAATTTCTGTAGTAATAATGTTTGAATATTAATAAATATGTCAGAAATAAAAATATTTATAAATATAAATTCATTGGTTTACTATCGTAAATATCTATTGCTTCTGGGAACTTCTGAAAGAGCAAAAATTGAAAATCGAACGTGCCACATGAATAAATACAGTTCAAATTGACTGACCTCGGGCGATCTGGTAAACACAGGTAACCTGATCTGGTGATAAATGCCCGGTTGAAATCGTTCATGTCCGAATAAATACCACGACTGTTTGCCAATACTCGTGTTGCAAAAAAATTCGCTACGTTAAAACGTGGGGACTTTTTCAATTTGTTTTTCTCTCGGTTTCTTCACGACAATTTTTCTCTCCTGATACGACAGTTAAATGGAGAATAAATATGTTAACGTAAGTGAACCAGCCATCATTATATGCAGTCCTTTTGCGAGTAAATCGACGTTTGATCATGATAAAATTTCACAGTTAATATTCCCCATGGACCATGCATCAGGTAGATACGATATCGGATGAGTCAGCCATTGTTGTCTTGAAAAGTACCGATCGGCCTGACCTTACTGGCACTGGACCACCGTCGGCCTTCGAAGATCGAAGGAGAGATCGAACTTGAAGAAACGCAATAAAAGCCAATCTGGCACAGGGCGTGATAGCGACTTCTTCGCGGATATCTTTTTAGGAGCTCAATAGATCTTATGAAAAGATATGATGCATCGAAATGATGACCCGGCTGAAATCCGTTAATGAATATGCGCAGCACCATAATTAAAAAGCCCGTCCATTTAATCTCACTTCTATTCTTGCTGCTGGGTATGTTCGTAATGATCGATAAGATTATTAATTAGATTATACATTAAAGTATTGTAATATTGTATAATATGAAGAAATATTGTCCTATCACATCTTTCTTGTTAATGGTTCATTTGGAGATACAAAGAAAAAGATTGATTAATACTTTCATTAGTTATGTATGAATTTTGTTTTAAAGTATAAAAATGAAATGCTGAAGATTTCTATCAATTTTTCGCGATGGAAAATCAAGATCTTAACAAAATGTGTTTATCTATCACTATCAACCGATATGAATGTGGAATTGACGGTGCGCTTAATGTATACTGCATCAGTAGCTTTTTTTTTTACGAAACTAATGTAAACGTGACATACGCATAAAAAGCTAGATACCAGGGAATAAGCGTAAACAAAGAAAATACAGGCTTATTGCCGTGCCGTTTCCACCCCCTACCGCCTTGAGCTTTCGTGCACGAGCGATTAATGCACGAGAGGTGTGTATAAGGGAGTACATAAATAACGAGTCAGTACACATACGTAATGCAAGATAGGCGGGCTACGTGACCTAGTAGCAATATATCGATAGGCGAGGGACGTACAACGGATTACTTCATCGCACAATGCGACAGTTGTTTCTCCTTTCTCTGATCCGCGTCTAATATAACAGCTTAACAATGAATCTGAATGCGACATGCATGTGTAATATAATCTATGACGTACGTGATGTATGAACACTGTAAACCGTTCGGATGACTCAAAATAATTTCATGCAAATAATTTTATTGAACAAGATAATTGAATAGAAATTTATTGAAATTGTTTTATATTTAAATTGTAACTTTAATAGAGTTTGTCAAATTTCTCAGAGAAATAGCGTAATTATATATTTTCGCTCTACCAACACAGCCTGAAAATTAATAACAGAATTTATTTGTTAAAAAAGTTTATACGTGAGTATTACCATCACTTTTTAAAGAGAGCAAAGATTTGCGGCTTCATATACTCTGGTAAAGCAATCGTACAGCTTACGAACGAACACAATGAATTCGAGAAGCCACGAACCGCGGTTCGATGTCTTCTCCGCGGAAAGATTTAGTTCTGAGAATAACAATGGAGCCGGCTCACCCGGTATAGCAGCTGCGGCTCGTGAGCGTCTCGGGGCAGCCTTGGAGCCGCGGTTATGATGTTCTTGTTATTAATTTGTTTTGCGCGCTACCCGCAACACGTCGTGCGGAAACCAGTTTCTTAAGACGTATAGGATTACCGCGCGGCACGACCTGAAGAACCTACCGACAGCTTTTGGACGAGTAACGCTACCACGGCGAAAGCTCAGACGGTTCTCGAGGCGGCTCAGAAATCTCGCTTATCCCTCTCAATCTGGAAACCAGTTTCGGATTTTCGGAGAGGAGTCTTGCCCACTGAGGATCCTTAAAGTATAGTCTCTCTCGAAAAGATTCTGTGTATTACAATTAAAAGAGTATATGGGCAAATTGGATATATCACGGTATATTGGATGTATCACAGTATAATATCGCTGTACATTCGAGGTTGGCTTGAGCCAGTAATTCTCTAGATTGGCAAATAGATTAAAGACGTTTTATAATTGGAATGTTATTAACAAATAAGGAACTTGTTCTTTGCATGAACACGCTATTTCTTTTGTTTTGTTCTCGTTTCAAGAGGCTAAAGAGATTTTTTTCTATCTTATTTAGTATAATCATAATTATTTACAATATTATCAAATGCGTACTTTGTATATCATAAATGGACAATTATTTGAAAAATAATATAATTGAATTTGATTACATAAGTATATTATTAAATTTGATTTCAAATTATTTTATATTTTAACATTGAAACATGAAGTTTTTTTCATCTTTATTAAATTTTATATTTGTACGTTTTGTGGTTAGAGTTTAGCAATCAATTAAAAATATTTAAATAACAAAACATAATTAGAATAACTCTGACATACATATGTGGCAACTGACTGAAATTTTGTTTATTCAATATTATTTACTATGTTTAAGAAAAGTTAGTTAACTATTTTAATAAAAACTTTATATTATTTACTACTATATAAAAATTAGAAATACAAAATATTAATTTATATATTAAAAAAAATATTTAAACAATATTTATATACACTGCCATACATTGAAAAAGCAGTTTCGTATTAATATCTCTCAAATGTTGAATGAAATAATGCCAATTAAATATTTGATTAATATAATAAAAAATAATTATAATATTTTTCTACATATTTAGTAAGTATAACAAAATTTAATGATATTTACAAAATATTTAATTGGCATTATTTCACTCAATATTTGATAGCTGTTATTAAACTCTTTTTTCGGTATAAAGATGGCCATTCATGTGTGAAATACGGTGCGTAGATAATTTACAAATTACATAAATAAGACATAAAATGATATAACTTATAACCATTCCTATTTTTCCTGTGGTTTTTGTGGTGTAAAAGACCGAAATTATCTCATATAAGTAACTTTCAATAAAGTTTAAATGTTTGCATAAAATTTTTTACATTTACTTGTCTTTAAAAACTTTTTTCAGTTAATAAGTTTTCTTAAGAAATAGCTTGAAAACGTATCGTTCTTGGCAAAATGCTGTAGAAACCGATAAAACCTTGCATAAATTACGTAATAAATACGTAAATGCATACGTGAATGCGACAAAAAAACTCTCTAGAAAAAAAAACATCGTTTTACATCAGAGATTTCGTTTTGTGATTATAACTTTCGGTTCTTTGAAGTAATGTCTCGCGCTATATTTCAAGCCTTCTTGAGTCGGACCGAAACAAATCGACTAAATTGTGTAGAAAAACGGGTAACGACTGGTATGCCTATGAACGTTGATAGTTTCTAAAGCCGGGATTCCAGCGTGATAATGCATGTGAAGAGAGCGCGGAAGAGATCGTAGGTATAACACTCTCTGCTACAACAGAATATAGAGCGTGTCGCGAGAACACAGGATGAACGCGCGCGCGGGATATCCTCGAAAGAAATAACTATCATCTGTGTCGGCCGCTGTTCCCGTTATCTTTACTTATTCTACTTGTTCTCAGCGAGGCCAGGTTGACGCGAAGAAAAAAAGACGAGTCTTTAGTTCTACCAAGACTACGGAGAATATGAATGCAGAGACAAGTATACCGAGGAGTTAAACGTACGGCTAGAATTCCAATGAGAAGGGAAAAGTCGTCACCTTTGAAATGGAGGTCGTCGGTATATTTAATCATGTCAAATTGGCGGTTAAATTATGTATACATTGTAATGAATTGCAAATTTTAAGATATATTACGTATATTTCTAAGCAGACCAAAAAATTCTTAGCATAAAGTTATTGTAGGAAGAATTTTAGCTGGCATCTTAATCATGTAAATTCTTATACATGCGCTCAACTAACCAGTTATAAGGCATTTGGACATGTTAGGATTTTGCATGCTTTACTTTAATGCAAATCGCAATATCTCAATTTATAGTTTTTATTTTAATTTTAATTCTTTAGATAAACGACTGAGGTGATGTCATGCGGTGAGACCGATCTTTCATTTTTCAAAAAAGCAAATTGAAACGGAGAATGGTTGTGGGGGGCCTGTTAACGCGGGTGCTAAAACACGGATTAAAGTGTGTTTCGAGATACTGTGTTTCGAGATACGTGTTTTCACGACATCGCTGATCGATCGCGTATCCCGAAAATTCTCCGCCTTCGAGACGAACTACTCGCGGCGATTATAAAGACAAGCCTGGAACGTGCTCGCGCAAAAACCTTAAAAGGCTTAAAGATCACAAATCCGGACAGTGATGCACGGGGGGAGCCGCGTGTGCCGGTCTTTAGCCATTATTTATGAATTTGGTGCGCCGAAAAAGGCTACGGCCGCCATCGGATCGCGAAGGGACTGAGCGAAGTGCGCTCTACGGATTTCAAATCGATCCGCGAAGCGGATAAAATATTTTATGGAGAACGTGCTTTTTAATGGCCCTTACGGCGGATGGGGTCCCTTCACGTCTGCGTTGATTTGTAGTCAACCTGGACGGCGCGGACCTTATCGATTGCCTCCGGAGCAGCTCGTTCCTCGGCCGTACCTTCGCAGATCGCGATATCGCAATCCGCTCGTAGCGAACGAGCGAGCGATTCGGAGGATTTTGGGATTTCGTCCTTTTAGATTTTTTGGTAAGTTGAATTTACCACTCGGAGAACTATTAGCATCTGTTAAGAAGAATTTCAAGTTGATAAAATGAGATATAAGTTTAATATAATCTTAGAAATGATAGTGAAATTGACGTCAATTCAATGTCAAAATTGTTAAATAAATATGATAATCTAATTAAGAGATAAAGTTTATCTTATCTTTACTACTTGATGCAGTGAGTTATAAGATACTTTGATGTAAGTTAGAAAGTAAAAGTTTAAGTAAAATTTTTCTTAAATGTCTATAAATTGAACAGAGAAGAAAAAACTATTTTATCTTATTTATATTTGTTGAACATAAAGAAAAATGTTTAGTCGAAACGAGATTAGAAATATTTCTCATTCTTGATAAAAACGTGACAGTCATCTCTAGGGAAACATCGAGTACAATTCGAGCGGAAGTTCTTCCCGTTTCTCGTTTCAAGATTACATTGTCGATCGCGACAATACTTTATGGGACAGTACCGGTGATATTGCGCCACTTCATTGCTACGGGGTTTCGATTTAATTTAAGGTGCAATGTAATGTCCCTCACTTTCTCAAGTGGGCGTTCGTGTGCGTGCTATAACTGAAGCTAAAGTCTGTTAGCGACCATAGACATCGTTATAAATACGTTCAAACTTGTTTACCAAAAAGAAAGAAGTCGTATTCTCGCGAGTTAGGCTAGTGGTACTAATCCTGATCGTTCATGGCCGTCAAAATGATCTTATCCGTGATTAATTAATGTGCTAGTGGACCAACTTTTGAGAAGATTGGAATTTAAATATTTGAAGTGTGTATTTAAATGTGGTAGCGCGTTTGTTAATTTTACCTGCTGGTCCGGTTAAAGAGCACAAAAAATTCAACGATAGAAAAAGTTTCATTTAACTTAGTTTGATTGCTATTCCTCATTTTTAATATTTAATATGTGATTGCGTAAAAGCATATTTACACATCAGACCAAATTAGAAAGTGTATAATAATTTACGATAGGTTTAGCAATTGAACATGATAAAATTTTGTTGTAATTAATGTCAATAGAATTATTCTTATAAAATTTGATTAAATTTCAAAGCAATCTGATGTTAGATTGTAATATTATAACAATAATTAAATAAAACTTATAATAAAAATTTATTATAAAATTTTTGTTACAGATATATTGAATTCTTTTCAATGGTCTTCAAACAATACCTTAAATAATGGTATTATCAGTAATTTCAGTCCAAAAAATTTTTAAAAATATAGAAACTGTTATTAATAAATAGAATTTTTTCGTGAAAATATAGCTTAGAATAAAAGTCTACCAAGCTATATGCTTATTAAGTATTTTACTGTATAAATAGAGGAAATTAAAACTCCGCAATATATTGCAACCACAAATTTACTCTCACAACAGAGAGTACGAAGCGCCGATTAAACCTTCTTTACGATTGTAATTTGCGCGCTTGAAAATCGCCGTGCACCAAGTCCATTAATTACTACCCTGGTACAGTAACGTGTACTCCCGACTGTTAACGCCTTAACCCTCTCCATAAATACTTTCTTCTTTACGATTGGAAAGATCTCTATGAAATCAGCAAAGAGAGCCTATTGATCGCGATAGAGAAAACGTGGAATTCGTGCCGTTCGCTACAACGCTGTGGTTTACGAGAATTCGTGATGACTGTGTCGTGGTTGGAAGTATATTTTAATTACTTTCATAATTTGACGAGCATATAAGCATTAATGTGGCAGTATTTCTTATCGCGTTAACTTTCGTGACTTGTGACAATGATTCATAACATTCCGTTCATCATTCGTGTTTAAATTAAATAAACGACGACGTAATTGACGTCGAAGATAAAGAAGAAATTCTCTTTAATCGGAAATAAACACAATAATTAAGGTAATACAAAAATTAAAAAAAAAATAAAAGAAAATTACATACATATAATTGAATCAAGTTATTTATAAAATAATTATCTCAATATACTTTTATCTATCATTTTTAGTTCTGCTATTAAAACACATTAAAATAGCCAAACATAAAAAAACGCAAATTTTTTTGAATTAAAAGTAACCTCGCCCATATTATATAATAAGTAAATATACATATTTAAATAAATTTAATTCTTTTTTATCAAGCATAATGTTACTAAAATATGTATTAATGATTCGTAATTTAAGTAATGAACTTAATTTCCTGTACGCATTACAATCTTGATTCCCATTTTGCGTAGCACATGTCTCAAAGTAACGGGAGTACGAACAAATCAAAATGCATTCCACATGAAACTTGGTATTAGAAGTATACATGTAACGGATAGGACTTCATCGTTTGCAATTACGGCATAGCAATGGAATGAAAAAGTCAACAGCAGGTGCTCGTTACTAAACTGTCTTATAAAGCAATAATCAAGAGAGCGAAGTATGTTACATTAAGTGGAAAATCCAATTAAAAATATACATCTGTTTGATTAAATTTTGTTGAAATAAAATAATTTGTAGTAAATAAAAATAAATAAAAACAATAAAGTAAAAATATAAATTATTCTTTTATATAACAGATTAATTTTTAGTAATTACTAGTAAAAGAAATATTATAGTTATAAAACCTTGTAAAAAATGCCAAAAATTAAAATTAAAAATATCTGAAAATCTTATTTAAACCTCTTATTTAAAGCTTATTTAATAAAAATAAAATATTTAAGTGTTTTCGATGGAGACCGCGGGCTATATACTCTTCAAAGTTAATAAATTCTCGAAACTTGATGCATGGTTCAAGATACTTTAATGGCACGAGTCTCATACCACAGATAATATCTGGATTGGAATTAATTTCTCATTTAATTCAGTAATCCCGGAATATATCGAGGACGTGACCGAGGTTGATGTACCTTCAACGGTCGTAAATAATTTTTAATAGAGATTCCTTATTTCCGTAAATTTTTTGTTATTATTATAAATTTTGATTAATTGTGCTGATATATAAGAGTATATATGACTGAAGACTGTATATAATTTTTTGCTTAATTATATAATTAGATTTAGCGACATTTTGCGTATTGGCAAAAAGGCGACTTTAAATCTCATAAGATTACGATTTCACAGCTATCTCAAAGCGAGAGTGGAGGTGTCTGCCAAATATTAGCACAGCCGGTGCAGCTGCCGTTGGCGAGTATACTAGCTTCTATCTTTTGATTGGTTACAGTCTTATATCCAGCGTTTACCTTTTAAATAATAATAAAATAATGAAACATTTTTGTTTTATGAAGAAGTTGCATGAAGAAGTACGCTTGAGCAAATATCGTATTGGTATTCCGATACGATGTAAAGATATCAAAAGATTAGATAAATTTTGTTGTATTCTTGGCTTGCGTATATAATCCGTAGAGTAAATAGTTCGTCTAACACTCGTCAAAGCATGAGCGTCCATACAAATTTCCGTGTTATTTTCTTATAGTACTTACACTTTTGAATTTAATCATCATAAACATTTTGCATATTATATTATTGAGCTTACAGTTATAATAACTACAAAATTATCATTTTTCATTAATATTTTTCATAAAGAATATAATTCTTTTGCTATTTTTCTTTATTTTTGCATAATAAAGCCGTTACAAAAATAATGTATTACAATTATATAATAAAATGATCGTACAATGAATATACGTTTTCATAAATCTGGTTTGTGAAACTGTTATCTGTGACCATATAAGTAGAACAGTACCTATGGACCATAGGCTATGGTTAATATCGTACAATAAACCTCCGCAGCAAATCAATCATGCGCGGTTCTCCATTGCTTGTAATTGCCGTGTATCATTCATCATCGATGCTAGCAACTGGAATGCGTCGATCTTATTCTATGAGAAGAAATCATGACAGCGCATCAGTCAAATTCAACCTGACGGAAACAATCTTCTAACGCATAACGATGTATAATTATCAAGATGGAAGCTGTAAACATATATAAGAATCACGCATACAGTATCTCAAAAAATTCGTTTAATAATAAAGTAACAATATTTCTTAATAAAATGTAAAATAAATGGACCTTTATCAAAATTAATGTAACATTGTAATATTGAAAAAATTATTTTACTAATAGTAACTATTACTAGAGAGATTTTCCAGAATACTTGGTATAATAGGTAATGGATTATGAAAGAACACGATACCGTTACAAGACTCATTTGCTGGTGAAATTGATTAGAGTTAAGAAGTTAACATTACAGGAGCGTCAATCAAATCACATGTGCTTTTATTACCTCACTGAACCCACGCATTCGTTTCTTTCTTACTTCTTATCTCTGTTAAAATGTATGCGGGCATCAAAATGCTTGGAGAGTTTCGTGTTTCGACGAAATGTTATTATGTTTTTACGACTCAAACAAACGCTTTTCGAGATCTTCAATGAAGATTATTCGCTCATAATCTTAAATTTCGACTACATATATGGCAATGCAAAGTCAATATTTGTAAATGCAATAAATTGTTAATTCTGTTTGCTGTAAAATTGTTTCCAATAAATAAATAATTAAATCGTTCTTCTTTGTTTTTTTTACATTATTTCTGCCTTAATCACATTTTGAAAACAAGTATTATTATGAATAAACTGTAGTTATATATTTAAAAAATTTTTTTTAATTGATAATTGGATGTAGTGATATTAATTAATATTTATAGTATTTGTAATATTTATTTTCTTGAAATTTGTTTTATAAAACAAATATATTTTATGTCAAACTTTGTTTACTTTTTTTCCGTAAATACTAATCAATTTAAAATACCAATTATACGCTATGTAAAAACTTTCTAAATTTTAGAAATTTAAGTGGAAAGAAAACTTACATTATTTTTGTAAAAGTTAGTTACTATTTAAGGAAGTGCAAAATGAACGTATGCGTAACTTATTTCTATAATTGGTCTCGCAATTTGAGAGAAACATTAAGATGATGATTACGAAAGAAAGTGTACATTGCAGATCGGCAAAACAAGATAGTTAGTCGATCAGTTCCGTCAAATGGATTTGATGGACGCCGTCAAAGAAACGTGAGGTCGAATCGAGTCACGTTTCTAGAAGCCAATAAAGTGTAGTGGCACACCGCAAGAGACAAAAAATGCAGAGCAATAATGTACGAGTCAGATTGCATTTGACCCACACGTAAGTGCAACTTGTCGGATCAGTTTGGTTTTGTTACTACATTGAAATTGTAACTAACACTTTTTCATTTTGAGTAATTTCACTTGATCCAATTGACACGTGTCCCGAAAATTGGAGTAAATTGGAGTAATTAATTGCATATTATTAAAAGTAAGTAATAATAATAATGTAATTATAAAATGTAAAAAATTATCTTTTGCGCTAATTATTAATCTTCACCTTGTTTAATAAATATTATTTATTATATATTACGTGTTATATATTAATTCTTGTATTATTATCAATATAAATTATGATTGAATATTAAAGTTACAATTCCAAGGCGTAATTATTAAAATTGATTTAAATTGACCTAAATTTTTGACAATTGATTTTGTATTGTATAATATACCATATATGTACCATTATCATACATATTATTTATGATAAATTTTTGTTTTTATGTGTATATAAATTTATATTATTTAAATCAATACATTAAACATTTAAGTACATAAAACTATTTTTTTATTATAAAATTGTAAAACATAGAAAAAGAGAGATAAAGATAGATTAGATATTGATATTTATTAAGCGTTCTAGAATGATCCTCTCAAGACAAATATATAATTTAGCAGGATACGCAACAAAATACAAATTTAAATTACAAAAATTTACCAAAAATTAAGTGATTTAAATAAAAAAAAATATTACAAAATAGGATAAAAATTACAAGTTATTATAGCAAAAAAGAAAAAGGTGAAGAACGAATGAAGGGAAAGAGTTATTATCATGTAATTATAATAAAAGATTTTTTCTTTTCTTATTTAATCTATATAGGAATGACTTTGTTTTTATTTTATAAGTATAAAGTATTAGCAATTTTAGAATTTAATTTACCGTCACAATCCTACAGTTCAATGACTTTCTATTTTGGTATAACGAGATGTAGATTCAACAGATAGAACTTTATCGCAATCGTACATTTTTAATCACGTTATCATTGTTTATCGGTACTACGACGTACTATCACATACTACGATGATCGACGAAACGTGAGATTATTGGTTACGTAAGAAAACTCATGCTGAAACATTCTAGTTTTACGGCTAAGATGTGAATTAATATACAGCATTTAAAAGCATCAATAGTCAAAAGATTTTCGCGAAAAAATTTTAGTTTTCTTTTCCATTGTTTGCCAAATAACAATTTGATAAGTAAGTCCAATTG
Organism: Solenopsis invicta; assembly: GCF_016802725.1. Lineage (NCBI taxonomy): Eukaryota > Metazoa > Arthropoda > Insecta > Hymenoptera > Formicidae > Solenopsis > Solenopsis invicta. The sequence continues at coordinate 13,458,223 of NC_052664.1, read as the reverse complement.
GTATATTAGCAGTAAGAAACTGAAATCGCAACACACTACATGATATAAAGTATATAAAGATCGTTCTACATTAGCCACATCGCAAAGTCGCAAACATTGTAATCCAATCAGCGTCTGCGACGTTTACTGGATCACATTGTTTGCGACGCTGCAATGCAATTAATGTAGAATAACCTTAATTAACAGAGTAGTGATGTGCATTGTGAGCATTTAAAAATATAGTCAAATTAAATATATTTTCAAGTTAATTATTAAATTTCATGTATCTATATCTAACTAAAAAGTATATGAAATTTAGTGTGCTTTTGACAACATTAAATTTGATAACATTAAGCTTTTAAATTTTTTTTGCTTGAAATTTGCTTCCGTTATATTACATTAAATTCTACTGCCTATTATTAACAGGATGTAAATTATCCTTCCTCTTTCTATTTTTTTTTTCTGATTTCTACGGCATAAATTCTCGCGCGGCGTAAATACCGCAATAATCTTATACTATTATTGTTGAAATTATAAAATATGTTTGCTTAAAAAAATTAAATCAATTGAATAATAATTTCATTTAAACTATCGCACATAATATATTATTGTAGAATATTTAATTTTTTTGAATAAAATAAGTAAAATTTCTTTTCTTCTCTCTCTTCCTTTTCTACTCGATAAAACAGAGTTACCCTTTCAAAAATAAAAGTGATGTTAATGAAAGTTAAGTAGCCTACTCTCATTAGATGTACAGTTTAATTTCACTAAAGCGGTAATAACTTTCTCCCGACGGGCGTAATAAATTCTTTATGCGCGTTATTACTGGAGTCTTCGATGCGTGAAACGAGCATCTCTTTCGAGCGTCTTTTATCGCATTTTTGTGCAACGTGCCACTCATCAAAACTGATCTGGTGTGTCGTCAGGTTACGCCTACTTCTCTTCCGCGCTTCCCATTTTCAGGCTGACGATTTAATTCGCCATACGCACTACACACTGCATTGAAGGGCTCACTATATTTGTAGCGTACATACGATATTTGTAACGAAACATACGTGATCAACAATGAAATTGCTTCTTCTTATTGCAAATAGTTTGTTAAAAATTGTTATGATACAAATTATTAGATTTCTCGAATTTCAAAAGAGAATTTTTGATTAATTATTTGCGCATCTGTAAAATGTTACGTAATGATTTCAAAGAAAAAATCGTCGACTGATGCAATTGAATATAGTTGTACAAATTCATGGGAGCAAATTTATTGAAGACAGATGGATGGTTTAAAAGCAAAAGTTCAAACGTGAGTACGCAATGGAAATGAGAAATTCACGTGCAACTTGTGAGTGCATAAGCAAGAGAGTTTACGTGCGATTGCAAAGAGGAGGATCTGACCGGTCCGCATGAATAAGTAGCGGCTCTAATTCGTTCACTTCTGCTGCCGCGCTGGACGAGAGCGCGTCGTATACTTGCCTAACCATCGAGAGACCACTTTCGAAAACCTGCCATTACAGGCAATTAGGCATGCATCATAGACCGCAGAGTTAGACGCCTTACACGGTTGGAAGTTATCGACTGTCGTAACGTTACAGGCTGCCGGACGACGAAGAAGAGAATTGTGGTGCTGGGCACGGGGCTTCCTTGTCGATGACAGTTTTATAGGAAGTACCTCGCGCTCGGGTATCTTCTTCTCCACCGCTCTTCGCCTTCCTTCTTTCCTTTTATTCTCTTTTTGAGCATCAACGAACGTCCCATTAGGACGTATCGATGCTACGCGTTCGGCATTTAATGCTATGCTCAAGCGCGACTCAAAGTGAAAGCTCGCGTGTAGTACTTTGCCTCGATTCATTTTTCTGCCTTTCTTGTTATTGCGGAGTTTTACCTCTCGTGTTACAAAAAGGAGAAAAGAAATGTTCATTTGGCAAAAATATACTCGCTCTCGATATGTATAATCTCTGTTTTCTAGATTTCTATATTTGTTTCCTCAAGTTTTTTTGCGAAACTTTTAAAACGTTTGCTTCGAGCATTTCAAATGATATAGACACATTTATATCATAATCACAATTTTTCACACGCACATTAACATATTTTATTAACAACTTAATTATAACGATACTAAGTACTTTCTCTTCAAATTATTGTAATGTTCTTGTTTGCCATTATTATTGATTGAAGATTGTTTATATTAGTACGACGACCTAGCTCTACTGCTATAACCCTTGATAAGCGTTGGTTTGACTTTAAATCTGAAGAGCATTGAATCAATGTATTATTGTAATTCTTGTTTACGTTAGCTTGATAGATCCTTTAAATAGAATTTAAAATTGATAATTGTGTTTATTTCGGAAGAAACAGCAGTAATATTTTAAGACGTGATAAATTTTAGTAAGTTGTGTGATCTAAATGCAGTTATTTTCGAAACATACTTGGTCACTTTTCTCTAAGCAAAATAATTTTACCGAATTAGGTATCTTCGTACAGGTTTCCCTCATCTCCATATGATGCAAGTTCCGGTGGATGCACGCAAAGATCGCTTTTTCTGTAGTTAACTAGTCCGAACTATCTCCCGTGGTATCATTATGCAACTTCGTCCTTTTTCATGGAAAGGAAACAGATGACCTTGAGTGAAGCGCCAAGAGCTTCGTCGCACTTTCACCCGTTCTCCAACTGTTTTCCATCCGGTACCGAGTTGCAACTCAAACTTCGTACAGATTTGATGCACATTTGATCAAGACAATAATTTCTTAGGAAGAATGCAGACATCTCTCAAGAACAAAGGAACTTACGAATTTCTCAGTTTTGTTAATTTACTAATATTTTCAGAAAAAATCTGTTATATTTGTATACGTCTCAAAAAAAGAGAATCTATTAAAAAATTGATATTAAAATTATGTCACTTCTTCACCATTTTCTCTTTAATTTAATAATAATGTTTAAATTATACATAATTCGATTGTAATACTACATTGTATATTATTATTTTGGAGAAACATTGCTTAGCAGCTCCGTCATTATAAAGCGGTATTATCCGCTCTCTCCTCCCCTCCTCTTTTATAGTAACGGATCTCTCTCCTCTCCTCGTAGAATGCGGATTACAAGGTAAGTTTCGCTCTCCGTCCGATAGGTGATGCTGGACATGAAGCTCTATCCTTACGAAGGCCGTCGACCTCGCGTATACAAGTGCATACGTACGTACTCGACACGTAGAAGTACCTATACACGCGCATCTGAGGAGTGGAGAGATTCTTCTTTCTCTTCTCTCTTCACACATTCTCAACTCATACGAGTGTAGATGCTAGAAATCCTTGCGGTTCCTTGTTACATATGCGCTCAGAATTGTTAAAAGTTTTTCCAAAAAAAGACTAAAAGAATGAATTGCATTTTATTTCATTAATTTATTTTGCAGCGTACCATTTCTTAATAATGTCCTATTTTAAAGTTTTCTTGATCTGCGTTTAATTAATAATTGTATATATACATACATGTAATTGCAATTTTTTTATTTATACATATAATTTTAATATTATTGCTATATTCCATTTAAAAAATGTTTATTTTAAATTTTAATATGAATTAAAACGTAGTTTGATTCAATTAAATATTGAATCATGAGCTGTCGCTAATGTATAGTAGATTCAACTAAGATTTTATTTATTCAATTATATTTGTTATTGTTTCTACTTATAATATTTTTGTTTTACTAACACTGTTATTCAAATTAACAAGATATTTGTAATTAGATTAATGCTGTTGATTTAACATATTTTTTTCTGTACAGAAAGAGTAAAGTTAGATTTAAGAAGAGTATTCTATTAATTAACTTCTGAAATAATTTGTTGACTTTGCTGTACAAAATCATTCTCACTATATATAATTCAAATGCATTTACATAAATCTTAATATATAATACTACAATCACTTAGCTCATGGCATTCTCCACATCTTGCAGGTACTTCAATATTTACTTGACCAAGACGAGCTTTAAGCCGAAGGCAAACTGACCGACTCTGTTAATGTGCTTAGACATCGAGTGTCCGCTCATGGACAGTACGAGAAAACGCTTCATTCGCTAACTAAAGGAATTGTCAAGTCTTCCTCTTCTTTTCGAAAATTTATTAAATATTTGGTGAGCCTTCAGGGTCGAAAAACATGTTCAAATGACACAACGAGCGCAGGAATTTATGTAGCTCATAAAAAACCAGAAGAAAAACTCATAAAATATTCCAATGCTTTTCAAAAATATTTCTTTTTTTATGCCCATTTTATTAATAAAAATATTTCTTCATATACACATATCTTTTGTATCAGACGGTTATTATTTGCAATAATATCTTTACTAATAGATATATTTATCTAATGATTTATTTGAAGCTACGATTTGTCAATTTAATATCTCAATTTTATATAATGATTAATAAAATTTAATTTGTTGATAATTGAAGTTTTATCAGAACAATGATAATTTATTTCCATTTACTTCAAAAAGATTTATAGCAATTATTAAGTTGATCTTTTAACGTAAATAGTTGTAATCGCGCACTATGCAACGGTTGTTTCCATATGTATTCAAGCGCAACGGTAAGATTAAACGTTATGTGTTATTACATACAAGATATATGTAACTAGATTCTTTTTCCCCCCAAAATACAACTCGCTTTCTCCGCGTGCCAGTGATCATAGTTGCCTTCAAGCTTTTATGAAATATCGCGTACCTATTATTGGACACGGATAATAAAACGAACATTTCCGTCGCCTACTTTTTTTGCGAAACAAAATGATTTTAATTGCTAGATTGCGTTAGAGCACCCGGAAAATGGGCCAACGTTTCCAACGAACTCATGCATGAAAAGTAAAATTACAGTGAAGGTGTTTAACGGTGCAACATTCGGTTAGAGTTCATTTCACAGTATTGTATAGAATAATTTTATATATATCCCGTTATTGTCACTAACTTCAAACATGCAAAGTACAAATTATAGATTGTCTCTGTATACGATTGTGTATCGATCATATATAATGATATTGCATCAAGAGATTACTAGATGTCCTACTATAGAAATTTGCGTTACATTCTTTTTTTATTTTTATTTTTAAGCTGTAATTTTTAACTCTCTTGCTTTTATGTGTAGAAAGTATTGGTTTTCAGTTTTTTTTTTTTGTAAACGTAAGTTGTTTTGTAAGACATGTGTTAATTTTTTAGTATATAACAAATAAGAACTTAATGTAAGATATATTAGGAAAAATGATAATAAATAAAAATTTTACTAAAAAAATTAAAATTTTTTAAAACATATTCCTGTAAAAAAGTACTAGTATGTTAAGATATTTAAAAATGTGTTAATAATTTATAATTGTTTAACATATATTGCAAAATTAATATTTTATTTTACAATTGTAAACTGTTTAATTTTTTTATTAAAAGTAACAAAATCCAAATATAAAAGCATTTTAAAATAATTTAAAGTTTTACACATATAAACAATCGACTAATGTCTATTTCCACTATTGCAGATTAATTTCGATCTTAGTTTAACTCACTCTTTACCTTTTTTCTAATTGTTAGAGAAAGATAGATGAAGAGTTAAATCGATATGAAAGTTAATCATTGGTGAAAATAGACATTAATTTCACAGTTTGAATTTATAGAATGTGGCAGAAATTTGAACTAACATAATTTGTGAGTGAACAGATCTGTCGATATAACAAATTTCTTTATACCGGCTATTGGTAAAGAAGAATAAAGATTTACATTACCAACAATAATGTTATCTGTTTTACCGACTACCAACAAATCTTTGTCGACGATTTTAAGGAATGATCCATAATCTGTTTTACCAACTTACAGAATCACACATTTGCGATCAACGATAGCGATTTAGAAATGAGTGAAAGCGAGAATGTAATTACGTATTGCTTGACTATGTCGATTTCTACCATTTCTTAAGAAATACGTTCTTAAAATACAAATAATATTATATACCTGTTTCCAATTATGATGTTTTCTTAGAAGAAAATGATTAACTTTAAAAATTTTAATATGATCTATTACTATGCAATTTAAAATTAATTTGAGAGTGAGTGAGTGAGTGAATGAGTGAGAGAGAGAGAGAGAGAGAGAGAGGGAGAGAGAAATTTTGAAAAGTTACTATAATATTGCTGAAATGTTCTGTGTGCTGAAATGTGTTGCATGGATGAAGCAGAACTATATTACTTTCCAGGATAAATTCTCTGGATAATACATATAATACACATAATACGAAACGTGTATAAAGACATGTCTAATACTTAGACAATTGTAGATACACTATTTTTTTTTGTCCAATTCCAAAACTATGATTGCACAATTGCTAATTTTTATATAAAAAAATATGAAAATGAGTCGTTAAGTACCTTTTTCCTGATCACATTTGTTCCTATTGCGCATGTTATTTTTCATGCATGGTTGTTCACTGAATATCATTGTACTCGTATATTAATATCGCTTTTAGTCGCAGCGTGAAGCTAATTGTTGCTTGTAAATCACTCGTCTGGATAGAGAGTCGCCGTAGGTTCCATGCAGTACATTTATGCGAGCGAAGGTAGGGCGTCACGGATGGGAGCGCCCATGTAGAAGGAAGCAAAGACGACGGTCTTATACGGCACCGGGTTACAGAGCCGTTTCGGTCGTCATGCGAGGACATAAGAAAAACATGGCGACCTCATTGTCTTAGACTCGTAACGCTGTCGTGCCGCGGATAAGATACGGGTGCGCCAAGGCGAGTTAAGTCACCATCGTTGGCTGCTTACCAAAAAAAAGTGCGGCAATTAATCTGCCGAATCGCAATACATGCGCGGAAAATGTAGAAAAGACTGTAATTTATTTTATCATTATAAATACTGGATAATATAAAATTTATTTAGATTATTACATTTTCAAACATTAGATTCTAGTTTGGAGTTGATTTAAATTAGACGTTATTGTAAACGTTATATAAAATTTTACTGATGCAGAATCCTTAAATTGGAACACGAAAGTCAAAAAAGAATTAGCCATAAAATAATTATTTAAAAGATAAATCATAGTACATAAACACCTTCTAAAAGTGTAAAAAATTCTCAAATTTAATTTAAGCTTTGTAGAAAGACAAACGCGCAAATCCATCATCCAGCAGAGAGATAACTACAATATTTAATTAATACCTTGAGACGCGTCCTTATTGTTACGCAATGAGATGTATATATCGTACTGAAATAAAATCCGACTATTGTAGTGGAAGCATACGAGTATATGCATGACGTGATGCTATGTTTATGCGTTCGTTCGACAAATCCGGGTGAAATTTTCGGTGCAACGAACCCAAGCGGTAGTGTATATTCTTACGCCTTTAGTTGGCACAGTAATGATGTCGGTGGAAAATCTTCTTCACCTGAGGTCTCACAAACCTCAATAGAAGAGTTCTTTTCCACGGGCGGATGGCACGAGGAGTCGTTCTTCTGCCCGTTTCCACGTCGTAGTCGACTCGTTTCGTTCACGACCCCGCTTTCGAGAGCGAGCCTCGTTCTCGCCATTGTTTCGTCAAATTATGCATATTAATTCGTTGTTTCTTGTCGTGCATCTGTGCGAGTTCGCGCAGAAGTGCGAAACGTTCTCAAGACCGACCCACATGCCCCGGCAAATGATAAACCGTTAAATCTAATTTGCTTTGAACCTCTCAAAGTCACGGTATAGTGATAATGTTTACGTGATATCCATTTTGCAAGTTTACATTTTTAGCTATTATAATACTTAATTATCTATTAGCTATATGTATATGTCTATTAGCTATATGATAATCAATATGAAATAATACAAATAAAACTATTTCAGATAAATGAAGAAAATATAGATGCCTAATAATTTTGGTCAAGGTTGTGTATATATCTTCTTTAACTGGAAAGATATTGAAATATAAATTATTCTTTGTCTTAAAAACCCTTTAAACTTATGTACATACGTATATTCCTTTATCTGTATTATTTTATACTAATTATTGGCACTGTACATAAATATAAAGGATTTTCGAAACAAAGCTAAATTTATATTTTAATATCTGTTTAAATCTTTTTCCCAGTTAAAAATATTTAAAAATATAAGATGCTTAATATGTTTGGTGAAGGTTACATATTGGGTTTTAAAAATATTGCTATAAATTAAAGAAATTTAAGTAATTGATATCCAAAGATATCGAACGATATACGTGTGCTTGAAAGAATAATTAACATCACAGTATGTTATCTGTGACGCTTCATTTGCTACGGAAGATGACAGTTTGTCGGATGGTGACATCATGATAGTAATTGCGTTGGCGTTTAATGATACAAACAGAATATTATGGAAATGTGTTAAGAAATCTACGCGATAACCCGGAACGCTAAATGAGATCAATATTCTTTAAATGCAGTCGTGAAATTGAAACGTCCGGTCATATACTTATCTGATACTGCATATTTCCTTCAATTATTATCTAGAGCTACATCACCTGTACTAATGAGAATATTGACTGAAGAGAGAATTAATGTATATAAAATCATCGCGGTCAATGCAGATATTGTGAAAATAACGATCAATGAAGACGAAATTAAAATAGAGATAAGATTTAAATTCTAGGAATCCTTAATACATATCCTCAGCGATTAGCGAAAATGATGTAAAATTGCAGTTTTGATGTTGCAATTATTAAGGAAAATGTCGCAAAAGTCGAATTTATTATAGACATAAAGTCTTAATGGGAAAATCTATAGACAAGAGATTAACAAATTATTTCTAAACGTAAAATGTAATAAAGGCATTTAAAATCGAATGTAATAGTCATATTATTATATAAATATCTTATCACGTGGTTATTTTTATTAATCACTGTAATATATGTTTGAGAATCAGCGTGAGTAACGGTTTTTAACGGTCATCTGTACATCTCCGCAATTTCTGTGAACTGGTTTAAGCAATGGGTAGTATTACGGACTCGTATCTTTCTTGCGTCTCTTTCTTCACTTAGAACTTTTCTTTCGTTGTTGCATCAAGTCTACTCATCAACGAATTCATCGTATTCGACCATCTGCTCGCATAATACAGGTTGTGTATGAAAGTAGGCGTGATACTTCATTATTACTTTTTAAAAGTTGCCGAAAAAGATTGCTTGCTGATGGGGTTCTTGGGGTATGAGAAACATCCCCCTGAAGAACGTATCAGGTGACGTTTTCTTCCCATGCAATTCGTTGATGAGCAGACGAGTGTCATCGGAAGCAGGATGCACTCAAGCAGCCCTTTTCACTCTGAACAGCTCTCTTCTTTCCCGTACCTTCCTTCCTGATCGGAAGTGACGATAAGATTTCCGCTCGCGTGCGATCTCAATTCTCATTAATGGAGCTATAATCGAACGGTGGGCTACCATTTTCGTTACCGTATCAAAAAACGATGTACTGCGTGACGTGAGAAAAAGGATTCACAGCGGAAATCTTGAACGCGGCAAATCGATGTTGAAGTGTGTGTTGCCTAGTTGTGTCGTATAATACCTCTTGTTGCGTGCGATAGCGATTTTATGACAGCCAAGGATACTATTAAACGGTGATAAAATACCATGATTAATTGAGCCTCGATAATTGCACATTCGTAGGAACAATGATTTCGCGCCGTTGACGTGAGAAGGAACTTCGATAAATAAATGAATGCTTTAGATGCAGTATTTCATGGGTTAGTTTGCATGCACGTATAATTTTTCCGCAAATGTTTTTGTGAACATAAGAACGTCTAGACAATTATAATGCTATCCTAGAAATTAAATAATCAAAGTTCTCTATAGGCAATTATCAGAGCATAAAATTATTTCATAATAATATAAAATGATGAATTTAGATAATTATGACATAAAAAATTTTTTAATTTGATTAAACAACAATATTCTTTTTCTAAAAAAAGGTATAAATATATAAATATTCAGAATAAAAAGAATTCTCCTTTTAACTTATAATAATGTAATTATATTAAATAAGAAGGAAAAAAAGTTACATTTAAAAGATTGTCAGATCGATGTGAAAGAATATACTTGACATTATATTTATAGAGATATTATAAAATGCTTTACAATTGTAATCACACTAAGTTTTTACAATTCTAATAAAGTAAAGAGGTAAATTTAAATCTACGAGGATAAAATTATAATTCTACGGAAGCATCAATATTCAGAGACATCAAAGGTCGCGAATTAATGTTTAGTAATGTTGAGATTGTATATAGCTCCAATGCAATGTTCCTTGTTTTCTTATTCATTTTCTACTTTATTTTTCAATTCTTGATCAACATCGTTCTTTATCGCGATCGATTGATTACCGCGTCGATTACGAGTACGAGCGTGTGTCGAATAAACAACTCTTATTTTTCAAACAGTATGACCAACCTCGTTTCTAGATCGTTCTATTCAGTCTGCTTTGCAAATAATAGCGATACTAAAACTGGAGTTAATAATTATAATTTAATTTAGATGCTTATGTGCTAATATAGTTTTCCTGACTAATTGAGTTTATTAATTAAAGTTTTGAAAAAAGATATAAAACATTTATTTATTTTTAAATTATTTTTACTAAAGAATATTTTTGTAATTCACTATACTATATACAGGATCTATTTAATGCACCTGTCCACTGGAATGATTTTATTTAGTGGATATTACTAAAATGTATAGTATTTAATGAGCCAGCCGAAAAGCACGAATCAGCGAAAAGCATGAGCCTGCACTTCATTTAGAAATCAAGTTACGCGATGTTTGCAATTAAGTATTCGAGAAACTCTTTATAAGAGACACTTGATGCTTTGTGCATTGATTAGCGAATTCTTTGTGACTGCTATGCATTTAGTTTACACCGAAGCATCCTGTGATTCTAATGATAAAAGTTGCGACATGTCAATCTTGTTTTTTTTTTCCAATTTCGCTGACTGGTCTTGCAATACGATCTGTTAATATTTCGAATGCAATAAAATTTATAACCGTATATAAATTTCATGTTATTTTCAAAGTTTTAACATTTAAATAAAAAATTTAATGTATTAATTAACTTACAATTTTATAATTAGTAAATGTAACGTAAATCAAAAGATAAATAGAAGAAAGAAAACAGAAAAAATTCAATCAAATAAATTTTAAAAATTAAGCAAATTAAAAAAAATGTGTATATATAAAAAAAAATCAATATATTAAAATATATTATTGCTTTATATTCATCATATATTACGTTTAATGTAATGCTTGGACATATCAAGTAAATAGATTAGTCTGTTTAAATCTTTTGAACAGTTTAAACTTGAATTTTATAAAATATTTGTAAAATTGTGTATACATTCAAAATCATTGTATAATTGGAATAAAAGTAATGTATAAATGAAACTAATAATATAAAAATAAATAAAGATAAAATTTTTTTCAACAAAAATGAGTTATTTAAAGAAACATCGTAATAAAATACACAAATGTATTAATAAATTAGGCATTAATATAATTTTTTTTAATTTTAAAAATTTATATAAAACCCGAATTTATAATTTATAAGTCACAGACTACTATTTATTTGTGTGTGTCATGCATTTACACACAAATTATGCATCGTTCCAAAGGTCTACTTAAAGTTGTTCTCGACTGCATTTTTAATATTTTCTTATAAACATTACGTTTTGCCTCTTTATTATGAGATTTATGATAGTAATTCTACATGGTAATAATTTCAACTTTTTTTTTACATTTTTATGATTGTCACATAATTTTAAAAAGAAAAGATTCGTGAAAAACTGCTCTTTTGTTTCCAATACATATTGCGTTTGTTCTTTTGTCCGAACTATCTATACTTCAGACATAATGAACTGACCGTTACAGTTCGATTACTGCTTAAGTTCAAAGTGTCCGAACTGTTCAAAATATTCGAGTCATTACATGAAAATATTGAATGCTCATTTCTTTACTTTAAATTATTATAACAAATTGGACATATGTTCAAATCATTTTATCTTAGCTTTAGTGTAATCCTATGCAATTTTATGAGTGATTTATATCAGATTTATAACAAATTTAATTGGTACATCTCAAACGATTAAAATAAGATTATACCAGAATTTTATTTTAATCGTTCAAGACGTACCAATTAAATTTGTTATAAATCTATATTTTATATGTATCAGCATTTTGCACCGTGAAATCGAGATGCCTTATGTTTTTGTTATTTATAGCTCCAATAAATAATTCGCTACACAATCTCTCCTTTCGTATAGCATCTGTTTTGAGTCATCTGTTCGGCGCATATCATGCTTTTTTGCATGCTTGCATCAACCGTGATTTTTCTCTAACGTCACGTAACCCGCTAAAGCATCAGTAAGACACTATTCCTTGCAATACTGCTTAAACGTCAGTGATTAACAACAAGCTATAAAGCTTCCAGTGAGATCACTGGACCTGACCGAGTAATCATTAAGAGCGTGTTCATATGACTCAGAGCTATTAACGTGCAATCACGAGATGTGACTACAAAGTACAGTTGATTTATTTAATATAGATCACATATTATAAATTTATCATACCATGTTTAGACTGAAGAATGAATACTTTTTGCATTACATTATAGATAAAAATTACATGTGCTGATGTTGATAGAACCATGCAACATTAAATGCGGATATTCTGTAATAGTTGTCATGAACAAATTCCGAAAGTTCTACTGTACATTTAGATTTAGTCCCTTATTTTAAAATTTAAACGAAATCTCATTCAACTTGTACTAAATCTTTTATTTTCAATTTATGTATATATGTATATATATATAAAAATAAAGTTATTTAAATTATAGCTTCCGTCATGTTTCTTAATCGGTTTGAGTTACGAATTTTATAATTTATATATCAAGCAAGAAACATTATTACAGACAAGTAATAATGATAATGGAAATGATAATGTGTTATTTTAGTACTTTTTTATCGTTTAACTATAAAGTTTCGTGTAAAACTATGGGACAGACTTGAAATTCATATTCTTTTAAGTGTCGGCGTCAATTAAACCCTTAATAAATTCTCTAGAGCAACAAGTCCAGTCTAAAGGATCACCGGCGGAAATTCGTCGAGACCTGTTAAAACTGTCGGAAAGTTTGGCAGAAAAAGTCGATCAATCGTAACACACAGGTCCGAGCATGGCACGAGAGCTCCCGAAGAATCTTTAGAATTCTTTGTCGGCGTTCTGGGAACCCAACAAGACGGGCTATCGAGTCGGCTTTGTAAGCCGCAGAGAAAGATCGAAGATGGCAAGGTGCGCATAGGGAATAAAGAAAGCTCAGATAATGCGAGCTGTAACGCGAGATGACGTGAGAACGTCTTCTCGAAAAAGAATACCAAAATGATGGAGAAGTATTCATTGGGCTACCGCGAGCCCTAAATTGTTAGTATCTTCGGTCTGTGTGATTGTTCTACTTACGTACGGTTATCCCAAGCTGGCTAAAAATGTTTCGCACAGTACTCACCTGAAATAAAAATAATTCATTGTTATTATGACGAATGATTTAATTTCTTTATACTTATTTTTAATTAATATTATTCTGAGATATGATTCATTGTACAGTGTTTTCTGAATAGTGTTTTTATGCTCTTCAAGAGTAACACTTTTAAAAATTTTTATTTTTTAAAAATTAATAAATAATTGTAAGTTGCGTTTAATATTTAAGTCTCATTATACAGGGTGTTGCAGATACATTTAGGACACACAACTGATTAGGCGTAATGAAATTTGTCATGTAAAATAATCATTAAAATTATTAACTCTCTAAAAAAATTTAATGAAGAAGGAAAAGAAAAATTAGCCACACACAATAAAAATCACCAAATTATTACAGAAGGTATTTTTCTTATTATTCCCTTATTAAAAATTAACAAAAGTCCCCCCCTCTGTCTATAAAATAAATTTACTATATAAAATGCTCCTGAAGAACATAATCCATGAGAAATCATCATAATATATCTACCTAAAATACTTAATTTATACATAGTTATTAAAACACATAATATTATATTTATATAAGCTACAGACGAATAAGCTATCAATCTTTTTATATCTACTTGAATTAAACATAAAATTCCTACAATTATTCCTTCAACAATTCTCAAACCAAAAATTAAATAATTAAATTTTATTAATGACAACTGCCCCTGGCAGTCTGCCGTATGCAATCAGTTGTGCGTCTTAAATGTATCTGCAACACCCTGCACATTATGTCTTGCACCAAATAAAGAATATATAGTCATCAAGTAACAAATTTAACATATGCGGAAGAATTATAGCGGTTTTATACGAGAAAAGAGGAAATTCCTTATGAATTTTTACGACAAGAGATATAAATCAATGTGTTTGTAAACTCTAGATTTGTAAACTCTAGAGCTAAATCATGGACTTCTAAACCGTAGACTCTTAAAATCCTTAAATCTTAACCTGAAAATCCAGACACTTCAGTCCCAAATGCTTAAGCATTAAACTCATAAACGCCCTTAATGACAATTTAATTGTTATTTTAATAATAATTAATTATTTTAATTGATGTCAATTTTACTAGTACCAACGGCATCAGTGTTACCCGTTGTGCACCATAAGGAGGTTGCGCGATTGGATTTATTTTGTACATCGTTTGTGTGTGAGCGTGTGCCGTACGTGTACGCTCTCTTCCCAATCAGCAGACAATTTTTTTTTAAATGTTTTTTAAATATTTATTTTTTATATAACGTTTTTATAACGTTTTTTAAATATTTAAAAAAACATTTAAAAAATATTGTTTCCTGATTGGGTTACGTAGTAATGAAAAATTAGTTTAAGAGTGTGTTTCCTTCTCTATTTCAATTCTATTACAAAATGTCATTTATTTAATAATTTTTAAGGGGTAAAACTTTCTTAGTAAAGAAGTATCTCATTTTTATAGACTTATTAATACACGTGCTTATTTACTCACTTATGTAGTATTTTTACATCTGTTCCTATTATGTTCATGGAAAACTAATTGCACCACGTGATTCTGCAGCTTAAAAACTATGAAAAAAGCACAATTTTTACTTCCCGGTTGGGGGTAAAAACTTGCCACTTTACACAACCCCCTTTGTTAAAATTTGATAAGAGTTTCAAACATGATAAAATTTTCTTATTATAAAAATTCTCAACGCTTTTCGCAGATTAAACTAAAGTTACTATAAAGGGTTTCGTCTATTGACATTTTGGATTAGCATTACAAAATTACAAAAGATAAACAAAATTTATCAGGAAATAAATTTTTATGTAACTGTGCGTGAAGTCCTTTTAATTTAATTGACTATACACCTACGTGATACTTCATATAGATAATTCAGACTTCAATACATTATATTGACGATTATATTTATTGGTATCTATTGACCAGGCTTGGGAAAGTTACTTTGTAAAAATAACTAGTTACAGTTACAGTTTCTGTCTTCCAAAAAATAACTAGTTACCGTTACAAGTTACTGACTTTAAAAAATAACTCGTTACAGTTACAGTTATTAAAAAAGTAACTTAAAGTTACTTTTCAGTTACTTTTCTGTTTTTTTTGTGTAATATTGTAAAACATTAATAATTTAAATACGAGACTTTTACTGAAGAGCATCCACGTAAAGTCTTTTCTATCTTTAATTGTGTAAAGCGTTATTTACAATAGAGACTTAAGCCTTTAACCTTAAGAAATTAACCAATAATAATTGATTTATAGAAGAATAATCGATTGTGTTTGGCCAATTTCTTAAGGCTAAAGGCTTAAGTCTTTATTATAGTCTTTATTGACGACGCATAAGATGCATGTGACATGTTTACATATATTAAATATTAATTACTTATATGTACAGATGAAAACTATGTGAATTATGTTCTAAATTTTTTGAGGATAAAGGTTGGTTTATAATAGCCGTAATCGTAAGAAATTGGTCAATCATAGTTGATTTATAAAAGAATAATTGACTATGATTGATCAATTTCTTATGGTAACGGCTATTATAAACTAACTTTAAGACTAAGTATAGAATTTAGACTCAAAGGCATTCTTAGTAACCAATTCTCTGCTGGCTGATTATCACACGTATGTACACGATAGACCAGCCAGACGATCACACATCATGCAGTGATTCTTCGCGAGCATCCCGGAACCGTACTTGAATATCCGGGCCCTACAAGTACAGTCGTGAGCTAAAAGGTTGCAACACGTTTTCTTGGATGGTTTTTAGAATGTAGACTTGCTCCTCGATCGGCGAACATAATTGGTTGAATCCACAAGTAAGAACCAATTACGTTCGTCGTTCGATGAGCAAGTCTATATTCTAAAAACCATCGAAGAAAATGTGTTTCAATCTTTTAGCTCACGACTGTATGTACATACAATCGTGTATCTATATGTAAATAATTTGTAACCTACGACTACTGGTACGGGGCTGCCAAATGTATAACATATAACCGTTCATTGTCACGTGTATCTTTCTAGACAGAACTTTCTCTCGGATCACATCATCTCTCTCAGGGTGTTTACGATAACTAATCGGATCTCGGATTGGATTGAACAATGGTACTCAACGTAGGTATAGAAAATTTTCCTAGGCTAATCGGATTGACGATTGCTGTCTCAAATGTAATCCAATTGATGACGAAAGCGTGGAGACCGAGAAGCATGCTTGAAAAGTCTCTTTATTTTTTTAAATAATAACACAAAAAATCAAAGATAAAGTTAAAAAGAATGATTTGAATTTAGATTTATTGTAATTTTTTTATCTAAACACTGGATTTCGTTTAAATTTCTGTTTGTAAAAATTAATTAATCTATTCTAAAGTTTGTGGTTATATCGGAAACAAATCAAAATTAATAAAACAATTATTAATTATTAGGTACATATTAAAGCATATAATATTTCAAGCATATCATATAGAATTTCTGTTTATTATAAACTTAGTAAACATAACTTTGAAATTATTCAACTACATTATACATTAATCAATATTAATTTATATGTTAAAAATCAATAATGTCTCTGAAAATGTTTTTTTTATTTTTTTCCACATCGTAAATAAACTTCAACTCCAAGAATAAATAAAAATTACTGGAAAATGGATTGACATGAAAAGGGCATTATTGAACATTATCAATTTGTGCTAACTTAAAATTTGTAAAATCTGCTATTCTTTGTTAGTTGTTCATTAGAGAGTAATAATATAAGAACGGAATATACATAAATAAAATTAAAATAATTGTATGCATATATGATGCGTATATTACATTTTTATATTATTACTCTCTAATAAACAACTAATAAAGAAAAGTAGATTTTACAAATTATAAGTTAGCACAAATTGATATTGTTCAATAATGCCCTCTTCATATAAATCCGTTTTCCAGTAATTTTTATTTATTCATGGAATTGAAGTTTATTTACGATCTGGAAAAGAATAAAAAGAACATTTTTAGAAACGTTATTGATTTTTAACATATAAATTAATATTGATTACTGTATAATGTAGTTGAATAATTTCAAAGTTATGTTTACTAAGTTTATAATAAACAGAAATTCTATATGATATGCTTGAAATATTATATGCTTTAATATGTACCTAATAATTAATAATTGTTTTATTAATTTTGATTTGTTTCCGATATAACCACAAACTTTAGAATAGATTAATTAATTTTTACAAACAGAAATTTAAACGAAATCTGGTGTTTAGACAAAAAAAATTACAATAAATCTAAATTCAAATCATTCTTTTTAACTTAATCTTTGATTTTTTGTGTTATTATTTAAAAAAATAAAGAGACTTACTTTTCAAGCATGCTTTTCAGTCTCCACGCTTTCGTCATCAATCGGATTACATTTGAGACAGCAATCGTCAATTCGATTAGCCTAGGAAAATTTTCTATACTTACGTTGAGTACCATTGTTCAATCCAATCCGAGATCCGATTAGTTATCGTAAACACCCTCGGATCACATAAGAAGCATAGAACATAGAATTGTCACTGCATCGAGCAACAGTGGCTGCGTTCAGCAAACTCAGTGGTTGAGTGAGCGCTTACTGCTATTAGTGTATTCTTTTAGGTCTAACAAATCACCAATCACATTAAAGCTGCGTTCGAAAACATCAGTTGAGTACCCTCATATATATCATTTTATCCTTGTTGTTTACCTATTGTTAAATAAAGATAAAATGATACACGACGCCACTCGGGTAATGTTTGCAAATGCTATCTAAATTGGCAAATGAGTTTAAAATATATAAAGTAACTATAAAAATAACTATTAATTTAGTTACTAGTTACACAAATAATGTAACTAAGTTAAGTTTATAGTTACAGTTGAAAAAAAGTAACGAAGTTAAGTTACAGTTACCAAAAAAAGGTAACTCTAACTGTAACTTCGTTACAAGTAACGAGTTACTTCCCATCCCTGCTATTGACATGTATTGAAAAGGACCCACTCAATCAAAACATTATGATATAATATTATTTTAATAATAATAAATCTGAGTATACGTATAAACAACATGTGTCGGCTCTTGTAACATTATTATATTCCTTTGGTTTATATTCTTTAAAGCCTAAATTTTACGTTTATTAATTTTATATAAAATATCTTTTTCTTTGAAATGAAGATTCACAATTTAAATCATTATTTTAAGAATTTGATGATCATTTTCTTGTTACTTTTTTACTACATAATTATCATGAACAACTAAATGATTTACTGGCTATCTTATTCGTTTTGGATAGCTTTCTTGTTCCATTCTAACACATTCTGTGATGCGGGACACCTGGTAAGTATCTGCGACATAAATCGCGGTACAAACATCACGCGTTTTATCTTTGACTGCACTTGCGGAAGGAATTATAAGATCGTTAAGGTGGATAGTAAAAGTTACAAGTAACGCTAGAGGAAATTGACGTCTGACTGATTTATTGATATAAATACAATATGATGCAACAATATTAAAATTAGTATAACATTTAACATTAATTAATATATGCAACATTTATAAATATGTAACAATAATCTCTATATTTATCAGTGGTAATAAAACCAGCTATATAATTAATGTAAGGCTCATTTAAAGAAAACTGAACTAATTGAAATATTATACAATTTTAATTTCCATATGTTAAAAAAAAACTAATGTCAAAAAAGTAGGTTATATAAAAGTTTTTAAATACATTGTAAAGTTTGCATTGTAAATAAAAATTTTGTATTTTTTAATTTGAGTGTACTAATGCAACGCTAATGTCATTTAGTTTTAGATTTTTCTTTCATGACGGCTATAATTTAGAAAGAAATGAGAAGTCGTTAAGTAATTTTAATTAGTCAAGGTTGTTGATAGTCATTAAAGTTTATTAGTATAGGTATATGAAAAAAGTATTTACTAAACTATTCATACTATTGATATTGTACACAATTTTAAACTTTATCAAATTACTTATATGTATATAAATACATTTTTTATGATAACGAAAAAACACGCGGATTATGCTATGTACAATTATTTTACATTAAAATTATTTAATATTTACGGTAAAACTTTAAAGATTGTTTATACAAAATCAATAATTTAAAAAGTTTAATTATAATAATCGTTTTCAGTATATGTTAATACTATAACATATAGATAAAAAGTATACTAAAACGAAGCTACAGCATTAATAGATAAGATAAGATTTCATGAGCCTAATAAATAATAAGTAAAGCAACAATTTTATGTTAACATGTTAAAGTAATTCTTACTTTAACATGTGTAGGAAAATAATTCACTGGAACATATTGCTTTTCGCTTAGATGAAATAAAGGCATTTATAGTATTAGTCATACACCAACTAAAAAGCGAGGCGTGCAAATTGATTAAATATGTGCTACAGCGTCCAGTCCATTAATGTTGGACAGAATAAATTCATGCCGGTAATCTACGATCTACTCTGAAGGCGATTTCCAATTTGATCGGGCGGAAACTGGTCAAAGAAAGCCGCGCAAAGTGATTTGAAAGCATGCGCAAATTTACGTCAGCTACTAAAGGTAAAATCTTTTCACGCGAGTACTGCAATAGGTATAATCTAAAACAGCAGTTGTGAATATCGCAAGAGAGGATGTTGTTACGTAAGGTTCGGCACAGGGAACTCATGCCTTGTAAAATTCCTTTTTGCGCGGCAAAAGGAGCGGCTAAGCTCAATAGTGTGTTATTGTATAACGGAATCTGATAATTTTATCGTAAAAACGTGATCTCGTTTTATCCTTGAATTTTTGCTAAAATTTATTTATAATCAAGATCTTTTTGCAATATTAAATAAAAGAAAAATAAAAATTTAAAAGTATTAAATACTTTATACACGTTTATATGTTTATTATTAATAAAACATACTATGAATAATCATAATAGTATATCATAATTAATTAATAATGTATCCTGTTTATGATATAAATGTATTCATTTTTAGAATATTATAAATAAGAAATTTTATTATAGAATTTTGAACAATTTCTTACTTGAAAAAATAACTGTAAAGAAAAGAATATTTCTAAATTTATAGAAAAAAAACTATTATCAAAAGAAAGTACGAATAAATAGAACATTGTGTATATGAAACTAGTGACTGATTTTGAAAATAATATTAATTGCTAATGTATAAATTGTAATGATCAAGAATGTAGTTGTAACATCATTAGCCACAGTAATGATGATCATTAATTTCATAATTTCTTTAACTAGTTAAAAATTAACATCAAGTTTCCGTTTTAATAAGAAGACATTTACAAAACATCGACTTAGATTTGTGATAATTAATTTCGAAATATAGTTAAATTTGATTTTACGATGGGAAAATTCAGGTAATAACGAACCGCATTATATATATTATTTATCTACACATTTTACATAACATATATTAATTATATATGTATATTAAATAATTATATATTGAAACATTACATATATGAAAATTCACAAATCGTACTAGAGTTTTTATGTTCGCTAAATTTGTCAGACACATTGAAATCCTCCAATGTGGCCGATTGTCAATACGAGGTTGACAATGTATATAGCGGACATAATTATTACGTACACCATCTCTAGATAATATTTCGATAATTAAATATAATGTGTAATAATTGCATAAAATGTTAACGTAAACCACATTTTTACAATATATTTAACTACAACCGACATTTATGTAGAAACCAATTTATAATTTTCCAACAACAAATCCTCGCAGATTTGTGTATTTAGTAAAACATATGTGTTGTATATGGAAGAAAAAAATGTGAAAAAGTTGAGTACAAAGAAATTTTTAATTATTAGAACTTTTAAATTTATGTAAATAAAATTGATCAATATAAATCATGATTTTATAATATGACAGGATGTACATTTCTGTAATATTGTGAGTTAAGAATTATATCTGGATGAGTGTCGCGTAGTTTAAATTATTGTAGAAAAGCGGGTTGCCGAAAATTTAATAGAGGTGATTTCGAATATGCATACGAAATAATTGTACGGATATATAATATCGCCTCTCCCAATTCATTGAAGCATCTCCGTTCTACACAAGGAAAGATTTCAAACATCTGCATCCTGTAGGAGACTGCAAATGATCTGAGAACCGCCTCAAAGACTTTCACTTCGATTCTGCTCTAAGTGGAGCGGACGTGGCAAGTGGTTTCGTGTGAGTATAGGTATCGACGAATCCCCATATTAGTAATATATTGTCAGAGTTGAAACGTTTCCTGTCGTACGTGCCAAACGTATGTACACATTCGATCATGGCGTAAAAAGTCATTAAGCATATCACATTTATCTTACGATTAATATGTCATTGAACTGTGAAGTCTATATGAAACGCTGACAGAGATATAATACATGATTTCTAATTAAATTGTACTAAAAGAACGTTTTCTAATTACGTCTATAATCATACAATTTTTCCTAAACAATAAAAATTGTTATATTTGTCATAATCAAATACAAATAATTTAAACATAAGGTTAACACGCCTATGTTAGTCTTAGAGGTTCTTAGTGCTAAATAATAATTTTTAATTTTTACGTCGCGCGTCGGATTTAAAACACAGTCATGAAGTCGGAATGCGTAATAGTAATGCTTTAGAAGCATTTATAAGATCTTCCCTTCCCGGAAAAACTACAAAGAATTTTATTGCGAAAAAATAATCTCAGCAGGAATTCGAATCTGGCGAAAATTATTTATAAATACTCTCCCGGTATTTATAAATAATTTAAATTAGAACTCTCTTTTGACATTTTATTCCTTTATAAAATTTATTTTTTATAATTTTGTAGTATGATAATTATCAGAGCTTTGTAATTCTATGTATATATGCAATACTTATATTTAGATCCGTATTTTTAACATAAAATAAATAATTTCAATGCATAATTTTAACTTTTAAAAAATAATACAATTATATATAATTGATTCATGTGATAAAAGATTCGAGAAGAAATATCTACCGAAATACGCGCGTGAGGTTTATGAATCTTCCATCCTAAGATCGTAACGTGGTTAACCGGTTGGTTTACATGTGTACAAGTTACAAGATGCGTGGGCGAGCAGGAATGAGCAGTAGCGTGCAAAAAGAACAAAAAAGCCCAAAGCCGAGACAGCAGACGTCAGTTGTCGGACATTAACTCGCTGAGAATCAGACAAGAAGTCAATAATATAATTTGGATATAAAGTTATTCTTTTTAAATGTCTTTTTCTACAATACAAAATTTTTTAAAAGCATTAAAGCCCATTTTAACATAAAAATTGTTTGAAAGAGAAAGAATATATTCAATTTTAAATAATCTTATAAAGTTTAGAAATTAACTACTAATTCTTATACAGAAAGAACATTTTTATCGTAATATCTAAAAATTTAGCTAGATACAGATTAAAAATGATATGTTGAATAATTAAAATAATTATTTTCGGGATAAGAGGGGCTGTAAAGCGTTTAAGTATCAAATTTATTAAACTGGTTAGTAATTTAATTTTGTGATATTATGTACATTTTTTTTAAGAGCTGTGTTTTAAGTCTGGAAAATATGCGGTGCGCAGTTTGAAGAATCTTGTAAATATTTATAAATTCACCTAGAAAATTATTGAGCACTAGAAACTATTTTCAACCAGTACAACTATTCTCGTTACTTAAAATAATTATATAAGATTTTTAATATAGGATTTTTAAAACCTTTTGACATTTTGCAATCAGCTTAAACATTAAATATAATTTTTTTAATGGTTCAACATAATTATTTTTAAATTTTTATTCGAACAAAATCGTTCTTTTTGTGTATTAATATTATATTTATTAATATTATAATTTTACAGAAAATATTTAATTTTGAATTGTTAATCATATTTCTATAAATAATAGATATATACAATTTAAATACTTAATTTACAGTTCTTATGCAATAAAATAATAAGATTATTGAAATATATGTACAATATATGTACAATAAATTGTTAAACAGAAGGTGCCATTATACATAGCATTGTATGGCATTTCAATCGAGAGAACAGAGAAACAGTAAATATGCAGATGAGCTTCTGGAAATTTTTTCAAGCATGTTGGAATCACACTTGTATCAGGACACGGTTTCTATGTTCTACTCGCAAATAGTAGCATGTTTTCGAGAGCATCTGAGAATACTAAACGTTTTCATATTAAGAATTCCTGAAATGGACGCCGAATGTTCGTACGTGCATCGCTAGCGTCATGTACCTTTTCGAGAAAAACGAAATATTTATTCGTCACGCGACTTCTTTTACAAATATCAATCTTCTTCATGTACACAGACATACATCAAGTCGTCTGTATCATTTCTTTCCTGGAAGATAACGTTATGTTATAACAATAACGGAAGGAATGTTTAAAATTGAAACGCACACTGGCGTAACTTTTATTTCGAGATTAAAGATTTACGAAGCACTGAAATTTGTTTTTCTTGTATAACGCATAAAGAATACGGAATCCATATGTTCGGCCCCATTATGACAAAAATAATAATCAATGTAATCATTGAAATAGTAGAGAACGCATTTATTTTTATTGTGTGAACAGGTTGTATATTGCCTGGTAAATATGATCGATATATACAATTAAAATTTATGTGACAAAATGCATTTTCAATTTAACAGAATAATTGCAATAGTATATATATTTTTTACGTATTTCAATCTAGTTTAATAACATTTCTGCGTCGTTAAACAATTAAGTATCTGTTCTCGTTAAATTTAATAATCTTATTGTAATCGAGTAACGTAAGTGTAACACTTCCTAACATTGTATACGCAACATTTTCGCAGGTTATTAATTAAGCGTAATTATTAATCATTCATTAATAGTTACATACGAGAACAAGTACGTGAAGGTGTTACGAAAGGGAAACCCAGCACTCTTTGAATTACAATCATCGCGCTTCTAATCTGAATGAAGTATCCAGTGAGAAAATGTTGAAGGACACAGTACGGCCATAGGAGGGAAATCTCGCGAAACATCATTGCGGAAACAAACGTTTTTATCTTCTCTCATTTGTCTGAACAGTAGAGTGTAATCTGTGCCACGCGTCTTGTACTTCCAATGGGGAACATTTAATAGTGAGAAAATCTAACGAGATTCACTCGCCTATCCAATTGTAATAAATCTTCTTTACAAGGAAACTTGCATCATACTTCGAAAATTTCATTCACGTAGTGATATGCTGATAACTTAGATATGTGATTAAAAATAGTATTATGATTGCTTCATTACTATCTTAATCCGCATTTATAAGTATACAGACAAATGTCTACTCTTAAATATTATAATTCATATCACAAAAAATACTTTAAAAATACACCGAAAAACAACTACTGAACTTATTATATAAAAATTTATAAATTTTTATGGCTGTAGAAAAAAGTGACAATTTTAGTTAATATGCATAAACAATATTATGACATTTATTACATTTTTTTTTTTATTATACCAGAACATAATTCAAATTTCACAATTTTTTGAGAATTTACAAGAAATACTGATTAAGAATTTCTCGGAAATATTGTCGAATACGAGATGCGTCATCAATATAATAGTGACTGTAATATATTGGCTCATTAGTATCAACACGTAATAATATTAATATTTATTAAGCTACAAAATACTGATTAAGCGAAGTATGTGATTCGTCTGACTTATCATTATTAAAAAAATCAAACAAAACTTTTTGTAAAATCTGTAACAGCAACTCGCATGTTGAAAGATATGCTGTATAAACCCAATATAGGCCACTTTTAAAAATTCTCAACGGTAATTAAAGATATTTCCTTAATTAATGATTAATTCTACAGCATTCTCGTGCTTGATATAAGGACGACGATTGAATTAGTACCGCTGCTCGGTTATGCTCCGTAAAGTGCAACGTTGGGAAAATTTCAAGCAATGCCATATAATGATAAAATTTATATTTTTGCTTAATTACACATAGAAAAATTAAATTTTCATATAACAAGTTTAATTTTTATAAATAAATTGTACAACATAAATAAAAATAATTTTTTTCTGCCACAGTACAAGATTAAAGGAAAAAAATACTTTGAATATAAAGTTCCAAATAACACTATAAATTTTCGATTTAAATATTAAATTTTGTTATAGTATTAAAAAATTAGAACACAATATTATGTATAACATAAAATTTGTTAAATTACAATTTCTAAATAAAAAAATCTTTTTAATCTAAAAGAATAATATGTAATATATACTAATTACCTGTTTTAACGTTAATATTTTTCAATAATGAATAAATAAAGTTGCAAATTATTTAAACTTGTGAAATATTTCTCGAAATGATATATATCTTTCAGCGAGTAAACAGTGTTATCAACTTTATCATTAATACGGAGAGGTTCTACGCATGACATATCTACGTAATCACTATCCAAATAAGTATGTGCTTAGTTATATTATTGCTGTTACTAATAAATAATATCACTAATAAGTAAAAACGGTAAATTATTTCTCAATTAATTCGAGTATTTTTCAATCGGTAAGCCAAGTTATAATGTTATTTTACGTATTTTGCAATGCAATTTTAGTGATGAAATAATAAAACGCAACGTTGAAATTATGTCGAAATTGTCATATGCTAGTCACGTATTCGTTTTCTACGCTAGGAGTAAAAGTGAAAATGCATTGCTATTGACATTTTATGGACAAAGAATATGCGAGTTACGCATTTGCATTTGTGGAAACATTAAGAATACAAAAGAAACAAAATAGAGTAATAAATTATTTTCAAATTTTTTAAATATTTCTCTCTAAATAGAAAAAAATATAATAAATTTCTGTTTTATATTATAAAGTAACAAAAAGATACCAATTTCTAATTTATTTATAATATATTATAATATTTGTTTGCATTTTTTGAATATAATTATAAATTTATATTCTTAATTTTAATTTTTTTAAGAATTATGTATATTTAATGATGATAAGACTTCCCAAAAATATTGATATCCGATAAGATAATCTAATAAAAAATTAATCATACTCAATCAATACGTTAATGATAAGAATTCTTGTGGAAAGTTATAACAAATCATCATTGGTTGGAAACTGCAGCAATTAATTACAAATTGTTTAACAATAAAAAGATGTTACTGAGGATATAGTTATAAATCATTCAGCTCGTTATGCGTAAAGTAATGCTTAATGAAATTGAGTTTGTTTTATTTTATTTGCAGGATACGAAAAAAAAGTAGTTACGTTGTTCTAAAGATCTAAAGTGAATCTATTTTGGAGTATAAAATACAAAAGAATATGCGTATGTCGCGTTTACAATTTTCTCTCTTTCTCTCTCAAAGAAAACTATATTTAAAATTAATTGATAATATCAGCTATAATTAAAAAATTGAGTAAAAGTGTTGTAACTACTTTTTGTTCATTTTAAAAACATTTTATATTTTATATTACTTTAGTACACTTAACAATTATGATTTAATTTGCAAAGTTGTTGTTTTAGAAACTTCAAGATAGTTTTTAAAATTATAATAATTGAAAAGCATTATTTAGTTTTAAAGAATCAAGTAAACAAAAAAATTATATTTTTTAATCAATCTTTCAAGTAAACTTGATTTTTTTAAATAAAATTTTGATTTAAACTTTAGTTATACAAATATATAAATAATATTAAATGTTTTAAAAAATAATGATCTTTTTCAACATTTTCGTTAAAATGTTGAAAAAATTAATTCCAATTTTATTTATAAAAATCTCTGTTATTAAAATTAAGGTAGATGTAGATTATACATGTACATACATTGATATTGATTTTTATTAAAAATGACTATAAATTATAGTTAAATTATGGTAATTACAATTTTTTTAAGACATTTATACAGAATGTGCTTTCTACATTGCGTAAATGTAACATGCAGTATATCAACAAGATATGTTAAAAAGACGCGACAACCTTGATTCTCCTTGCAAAGAACTGTCTCAGGCTGCGGTCCACTTAACGCTACAAACGCTTCGAAACATTTTTTGATTAATCGATTAGCAAAATTCTTTGTTCCAATTGATCAATCAAATGCTTCGAAGCGTTTGTAGCGTCAAGTGGACCGTAGCCTTTGAAAGGTAAATTACACCTTGAAGAGAATTGTCGTATATGAATAATGTTTAAAGTAAATTAGAATGACCAGTTCTTAATTGATGTTTTTGTTTCAAAACACCATAAAAATAGAATGATTGGTAAAGAAACAGAAAACCAACCAATTCGCTACATTCAGTCGCATCCCTTCTCTCCCTCTCTTTGTCTCTCACTTTTTTACAATAATTATTATTGCATTTATATGCATAACACAAACGTTTCCATGTGTAGTTTTTCTATCTTGTACTTTACTTCTATTTAATGTTAAATTTGTTAATATAATAAAATAAATTAAATCTACGTTAAGCTTGAATTTTGACGTTTAATTATCTGAGAAAATAAAAGTAGTTTTAATGTCTTAAACAATTATAAAAGTTACCAGTAAGTTTAGTCACAAAAATGCAATATAAAATACAGTACGCTTTCTAAAATCCATGTTTTGATATTTCTGAATGTTCTTTCAAATTCTTTAGCTCTAAATCATTTAAATTGTTTTCTTTAGTTTAAAAGCCGATGCGATTCGAAGAGCGCAAAACACTTGTCTTCGCGTAAACTAAATCTTTTCGTAAATAGTGATTTCTTCTATTTTCCCAGAAGCCTTCGAGACGTGGGAAGCGAAAGGCAGAGGCTTTGAAGTATGCTACACATGTGCCGAGAAATGGGTGGCGCTTGGCCATGTGGTGAGAAAAGCAGTGGTTAAGAGAGAAAGAGCATTTGGAAAGTTTCCGTCTGGAAAATGTATTTTACGTAGAAAATATATTGATCATTAAATACGCATTAAATATCTATCACATGTTTTATTAAAATACTAAATGTTATAGTGATTAAGAAAATCATCTTCATCTGCAATCTTTGTTTAATAGATAAGGAAAGATAATTAATAGCTGGCAAAAATTTAAAATAAGTAAAGATAAAACAAAATACAAGTGTAAATTTGATTTAATTGAAAAATTAATGTTATGCATTTTAAATGATGACAAGAATAAACTCATAGAAACAAATAAGTGCCAAGAAAAAAATTCCTTAATTTTAATAAATATTTATTCAAACAGTACTAGTAAAATGTTTACTTACAATATATAAATATTTACTTTATAAGAAAAAATGATTCTTAAATCAGTAGTTTTTAAACTAAATAAATATGTAATTATATTTACTAAATATTTTATTAGAACTATTCAAATAAATATTCATTAAAATTTAATAATTTTTTCTCTTGATACATATATTGTTATGATTCAAGGCTTATATTAATTGATATTAGAAAATACCAACTACGAAAAATGTAAAAGTAATTAATATTGCATATGCAATTTATCTCTTTTTCTTTTTAGTATTTTATTAAATCTTATTTCAATATTAATATATATTAATTATTCTCATTGGAATAAGTTTTTGATATTTTTATAGGAATAATGTTCGTAAAAATAAAATACGTCTCTTTATGACAATGCCTATTTCATAAATAAAATTAAATTATTTATATATTCTTATATCTTTTATTTCAATAATATTGACAAAGTACGTGTTCTTACGATTTCTTTCTTATACTTGATAACCTTCCAAGTCCAGAAGCAGCAGCCTGTTGCTTCGCTTCTTTCTGGCTCTCTTCCCACACGAGGCGTGTCGCGTAACACACGCACGCACCCCTCTAAATCACAATAAAGACGCGAGATGCATGTACGAACAGCACGATACGCATCCCATTTCTAACAAGGTTACTTCTTTAATAAACGCTTTGTAAGTAAAAAAAAATTTGCAAAGCTACTTCTTTAATAAATTATTTGCGTGTGTGAAATCTCATGATATTATTTCACTTTTAAATAATAATATTTTATTATTTTATGTTTTTCTACTAAAGCTAAAAAGTTTTTTATTCAACAATAATAAAAAATTTCATAAAATGATAGAAAATTCAAAAGTAATAAGATATAAAGAGTAAATATGTATAAAATATATTAAAATAAGTTTGTGTATATTATACTTTCTTTGTTTCCTTATTTTTAATCTTAGAATGACACATAAAATAAATTAGTAAAAACACAGGTTTATTTTCAAAAAAACTGTGTTTTTTGTAAAAACTTGTTTTTAACATTTTCAATGTCATTAGAAAGACATGTTTAAAGCATGAATACATAATTCAAATATAATATATTTTGAACAAATAATATAGTATATAAAGTAAATTATGTATAAAACAAGTATAAATTAAAAAAAAAATTGTTTACTTTAAATTTTATTTCCTTTTATCATTATAATTTTTATAATAATAAAATTATATAAATTTGTTTTGTTACTATTGTATTTCTTACAATGTCAAACGTTCAGATTAAAAAAATTTGCCATAATACATATATTTTTATGAAAGTTGAAAGCATTTAGTTAGTATGGCATATTTAGTATGTCATTTCCATGACAAAAATAGTGCGTGTTGTTCTAGTTAAATTTTAAAATTTTTGTAGTGAAAAAACGGTGAAGCAAGATTATGTTGCTAATATAAAGTATTATTAATGTTCAAATTTTAAACTTTTATACGGATTATTTAATATTTTTTATAATTAAAGCAGTTTTAATTAAATTCGTTAAAGTATTCGCAAAATATAAAGAAATCGTATTTTCTCATGATTCTTAGAAGTGAATGTCTTGGGAAAAATAATGCACAGTTTCACTCCGGAAAAATGTCCTTCCGCTTCAGTTGACAGCCAGCTATATACTAATTAGACATTTCAGAATGGGATAATAATGTTCAGGCCCAGTTTTTACTGTAATGCCGTTTGCTTAATTACATTTTCCATACGCAGCAACAGCGCGGGAACTTACTTGGACATGCATTCAAGGCTTTTTCTGGCACATTTTCACAAAGACATTTTTTTTCCATCGATATACATCAAATGATATAATTTACTTTCGCCATAATGCATTATGGCGGAAGTAAATTATAACGTTAAAACAGGGAAATCATTGCAATTCAATGTTTTAACAATACTCATAATTAGATTTTCAACATCTAATAAATAATGCGCATAAATTTATTCGAAACTTGTCGGCAATCTCGAAAGACGAAAACGAGAGAAAACTATATTAACACAAAATATAAATCGATTATAAATACTGATGATCCAAAATAAGATAAAAAACATTTATAAATAATCACAATTCATTATTAATATTTTAATAATAATACATATGTATATCACTAACTAAATAAATATCATAAAACTGACAATAAAGTAAAAAATTTAATATTATTTTTTTTATTTTATGCTTTGATAGTTAAGAGCACATTACACCTTTTATAATAAAGACCCAAAATAATTCAAGTTATATACAACTAATATTTTATAAAATTATACATATGTTGTTTCAAGAGTAATTTCTGCATATTAAAACATAAAGATTCTATTCATAATTCTGTTAATAGAATATCAACGTTTATTAATAAATAAAAATTTAAAAAAATATTTACTTTACATAAAAAAATTTGTCAATAATTTTTTAATCAATTGAAAAAAAAATAAATTTTGTATTTATATTTCCTTGTTTTGCTAATGATTTTTAAAAGTATTGGTATTTAATATTAGTACTATTGAACTATATAACCATGTTTCTTCATCTATTTACAACTGTCAGAATTTGGATTTAAAATAATAGCACAAAGTCGCTTTCGTGTATGTCATTTTGATTGATCGTCACAAAGACGTAAGACTTTGTATCTGATTGCAGTCGCGCATGGTTACCTGCGACACACTATCTACGGTGAGTATACGTTTATGACTACAAGCTAGATCCCTGTTTGCCCTCACGATAGAAACTGTCTCCTTCCCGAGGCAAAGTAACGGTACCCTTCTCTAGCGCGATTTCACAAGAGAGGTGAACTTCATGCTGAAAACTAGACGCTTGACTGCAGTAAGGGAATGTTCAAACGTGAGCATTCCATTATAAACAAAAGCGATAAAAACAGGAAAGCATCGCAACAAAATGTTTCTAAATATAGAATGTTAAAATTAATTTAGTGTAAAAATCGTATAAAATTTTTATCTAAAAGAGAATTGCTCAAGAGATTATAAATTTACTTTTTAGAATAATTATTATATACGTACAAAAAGTTACAAAACAATCTTGATAAAATAATTATATTTTATCAAAATTATTATATAAGAATTTTTGTATCTTCAAGTTATAATCACAACTAATATTTTACAAAATTATACAAATGTTATTTTAACATTAGCTTTTGTATGTTAATGATTCTGTTCATTAACAAAATATCAATTTTTGTTAATAGATGAAAATTAATAAAATACTCATTTTACTTGAAAACCAAACAAGAGGATCCAAATCCTAGTTAACTATTATGGATCAATTATATTCTTGTTCAGATTTAAGTAAATGAAGGACTGCCTTCCGTGCAGATATGTAATTTAAAACAGGTTTAGGAGATTCACGAAAGAGGGAAGGGAAATAGATACTGAGGTACAGGAAGAAACGTCGAAGGTCAGGATCATCCTGAATGTTCGGGCAAGGGTACAAAAGTGCAAATTTCTGCGAAATCTCACAAGGCAAAATACCGCCGCCGTTCTCTTGAGGCAGTCTCGCTTGGCAGAGCGCAAAACAACCACGACGTTCGCTTAACCATCTCGCTCAGCTAACGGAAAACGGTACCATGGCGTCAGTTCTAGAATTATTGCCGCCTTCGTTGTCGTTGTTAAAAAGGAAAAAGAAAGAAATGACTAGAATGTTTCTTCAGTGTCGTCAATAAACTCGTGAATATAATGAACGATTGTCTTGTGACAAGAACGTAAACGCGTTTTCTTTATTGCAGTTCAGTGTAATTATCTGAGTATTGAGTTTCTGGGTATTTGGATCCGAATACAATCGGTGTTACGCGTGAAATTTATTCGTCTTTAGAACTATAAAAGTTGGATTGTGAACAAACAATGGTAAGAATAACAATTTTGAGAAGTCTGATAATGAAGTACTATGACTAGAAGTTCCGCTTCTGCTATTGGAAAATGGGACATAAATTTCAAGTTTGAAGAAATTTAATTAAAATCTAGATTTAAATATACACCATATTCATCTTCGATAACTTTATAACTTTCGTTTTATTTATGATAAAATTTCCATTTAAAATGTGAAGTTCATATAAAATGTAAATAAAAGATATCAAGTAATTAATAAGATTATTTGTGTGTTCAGCCAAGAATACGCTTAATTAGTTAAAAAATATCATTACTTCTTATTGACATTTTCATTTAATTTCTTATCTTGAAAGAAATTGTATTTACACAACATCTTGCTCTTTAATGGTACATTTTCATTATTGCAGCAATTTTTGTAATATTTAAAGAATTCACGTACGTTTTACTAAAAATTATATTTATAATTATGAAAAATTAATCTATTTGTCGGTATAAATTCCATTGACTTTCATCATGCTGCTGATCGGAATGCTTTCATTTGCAATCCACTTGTTGCTTAGAGACCGAAGGACTCCCGAGTATGCAGTCGTTAAAAAAGAAATATGAGCAATGGAATGCTGTCTGTTTGACGATTTCACATCGCAATTCGATTCATCGCGTCTCGTAGTCTTCGCGATATGTACCACGCGATGTGGGAAAATCAACCGCGTGTCGCATGATCGTTTGCAGGTGAGCAGAAGTTGTCACTTATGAACACAGTAGTCACGAGCCGAATGATTAATACACAGGGAACAAAGAAACGCGCGAAGAAAGGCTTCGTTGTTATTACGTCTGTTGTTAACCGACAGAGAGGTGCTCAGTTGCCCATCATCTCTCGTTTGCTACCCTATACGGGGTTATTGTGAGAAACTAATCTTGATCCATGGGTAGTCAATGAAGAAACCGATAGCTCTGATCGCTATGTTGATATTAACCATAGATGAAGATAAAAGAGCACAATATGTGCTCCGATAAACTGTGTGTTCTTATCTGCCAATATATTAAAGTTACTTATTTGTGATAAGTTACTTATGATTATCTGCAATAAAAATTGCATGAATTTAATCCATGACTAATGTAGGAGAGAATTACTAAATGCGTACCACGTAGTTACTTTTTATTATATTTTGCATTTTTGATGCTGCTTTGGATGCAAAAAAAAGTTCGAAATTGTAGCTTGTTGTTTCAGACAACTATTATTACTTGTTAAACCTTTCAGTAATAATAAATTAATTTGTTATAAGCTATCCCGGATATGCTGCGAAAAGTGTGATTTAGAAAACTAATCGCTTGAACGTACTTTTAAATCGTATTGTTTTCAAAAATATTAAATTTATAAATTAAAGTAATTTATATAAGGAATAATTAATTTAATACTTATTTAACAATTTATCAAAAAAAGCGATCAAGTATTTGATAAGTAGAAAATAATAATAATGAAAAAAACACTGAAATAAAAATGGCTTAAATATTTTTGTAACTGTCATGCTTTTATTCATTAACAAATTATTAGTTCTATTATTACCACTTATTAATCTTACATTAGTATCATTTATATTGTAGTATTTGTGGTGAATTAAGAAACTTTATAGAGTTTATAAAAATATCTATTTAATTTTTACAAATATTTATACATATGAATGTAAAATATTTAATAAATCTTTTTTTTTTTAAATATAACAATTTAAAATAGAATTGCATAATTATATTTTACTGTATTATCAATTATATAAATTAACATTAGATGTACCTGACTTTTTAAAATGCATAAAATAAAAAGAAACTTGTTAAATTTTTGTCGATATTACTTATTTCTTATTTATTTTTTATTTATATCACTGTTGCTTATATTAAGTAAAAATGTAAAATATTAAAGATGAAATTTTGAAGACTGATACATTTATTAACTTTTTCCTACGTTTCTCATACGATATGTTATAATCAAAATAAATTGGAGGTAATCGTTTGATGCATGCATTAAATGCTGGATATATCCAACCTAATCATTTATTAAGGAAGAAGAATCGCTATTTATTTAGTTTAATATAAACGTAAAACAGCAAACTCAAATAATAAATTTTACTCTATTTTTTTAAAGAAGATATAAAAAATTATATAAAATAACTATGTACATATATCTTTGTTATACACTTTGATCTGTGCGAGATCGACAGATGCTACAATAATTGAGCAGCAATATGAAGAACGACCTAGGCTAACCGAAAATTTTCGAAAGCATAACCTGTGCAGGTTTTGATTTCGGGATGGGTCGCGGTGAGTCTCATCACCTGCTCATCATCGAGCGTGGGATGATGTCGGTGGTCCAGGTAAGAAAAGCTCGTAAAAAGGCGAGAGAAAAGGGGGAGCACCGTACATCGAGAATACCGCTGATGTGTTCTATTATTAATGCTACGCAGATGTAAAGATCGAAGGTCACAATGGATCTATTGGATGATCTATCGCTCGCAACACATGTTCACCTTATGGATTCTTGCACTCCTTCAATTTTCACACAGTTTTATATGAATAATATTGAACAATTTCTTACTTCTACTACTATGTTATTAGAAATAATGTTATTTACCAAGCTTTTTACTTCGCAAATAACATTATTCCTAATAGCATAATGATGTCACCGCAATGCGGTTAGAGATCATTTTCATCCTGATTTGATAATCTGACTCATTATATGATCACATTCAGCAGCTTTATATTTTCATCGACTTTATGCATCTCTTATTGAAAAAATTATAAAGATATTATTAAAGTATTTTTGATTGTATATACTTAACTCAATTTATCAAGTATTGTATATTGAGGAAAATAAATAATATTTATCAATAAAAACTTACATCTACTACTATAATAAACTTAGAAATACAAAATATTTATTTTTTTTATAAAAAATTGTTTTAAACTTGTAAAATTCTGTCACGTATCCTACAGGGATATATGGGACACGGCCATTTATAGATTATAAAACGTAGATAATTTACAATTAATGTTTGTAAATAAGATGTAGAATGATAACATAATAACTTATTAATATAGTGCAACATTTAGTTTCCGAGAAATAAGGAGGTGATGCTTTAGGAGCTAACCCAGAATAGGCGACTTTCCTCTAATATGATATATGTCACATAACGGAGTGCGTGTAAATGATCTTTACCCTTATTTGTTTTGGCGGCGTAAATTTTCACGCGGCAAAAGAAATAATGAGAAGTTACCCTATAAATTTATAAATTTATAAACATTATATGTGTATGATTTATTTAAACTTACAATTGTTTACCTTT
Organism: Solenopsis invicta; assembly: GCF_016802725.1. NCBI lineage: Eukaryota > Metazoa > Arthropoda > Insecta > Hymenoptera > Formicidae > Solenopsis > Solenopsis invicta. The sequence goes on along the minus strand of NC_052664.1, from coordinate 13,422,309 downwards.
TTATGTCTATAATAGTCAACATTTTAAATTTCTTTTTGTGTTGGATGTTTGGAAATTAGTGTAATCAGTTAATATTAATCAGACAAAATAACTTAAATAAAGTTTGCTCTATTACAATGAGATAAAATATTATTTATTATGTTATAAAATATTAATACATTATAAAATAATAAAGAAAATTTCATTTCTATGTGACATTTATTTGTATAAAAAAACTTTTTAAATATTACTACATAATAATACTAAACGGTATATCTTAGAAACGGTACATCTGAGGAGCATTTTAAAGCTAGAGAAATTTCCACGCAGGCCTACTCACGGATCCTGGGAAAAAGGTACATTTTTTAATCGCGTAGAAGGAAGTGGGTGGATATCCTGACAAGCTGGCTGTTTTTTCTCAGACTCATGGGTGAGGGAGCAATATATAAATTTTCTTAAAACACCAGAAGGACGGACCTTGGCTGTCCATGGCGGCAGCTGCCGGTGCCCACGAGACATCACGAGGTGAGGACCACGTGAAAGGAGAGACGAAGTCCTTAGAACAGGACGTGCGCCTCTCGTCTCGCTTCCGGGTTCTCCTATATATTAGATATTCATGCCTGTTTCCTACGGCGCACCTGGTACTTTTTCCTTTCGCCGGCACAGCGCGCGGAAAGCGGCGGATGGGAATTAATTTTGAACCAATCGTGTTCGCGCGAATGTTCGCCACAGTAACAACTCACCGAGCGAGTACATACTTTTTTTTCCGTTCATTCACAGCCAATTCGTATATATATATATATATATATCTATATATCGTTGTTGGCGAAAGTAGCGAGACGAGTTTAATGGCGGCGGAAGAATTGTGCACCCTAACAACGGTACGTGGGAAATCACATTCGCTCCGACACTCGAGCACTTTCGTTCGTGATGACTAAAGGATAGCTGAAAAAAGAATCCGAGAAAAAAAATCGATCCTTAAAAATCTTTTATCAAGTTTGAGAATAATGGCTCAAGTTATAAACAAATATAAAACAAAGAGTCTCAGTGTTTAATTGTTTAATTCAAACAATTAAGTATATCTTATCTAACAATTAAGTATATCAATTATCAGTATGAAGTACGTATATCGCGATAATTCTTGTATATAACTTTTTTGATGAGAAATAAATTATTTTCTTTTCAACAAAAGAGAAAGTAATTATAAAATAAATTTATTGTTTAATTACTTCTATTTTGATTTAAAAATAAAAATATCATTTGGCTATTAATTAAGTGAAAAAATAACACTAAGAATTATTAGTTATGTTGATTTAGAACGTAAAATCTCACGATACGAGTCAGGAGAATCTGAATTCAAAAGTCGTATTTTCATACGCACGAGCGTAGATTGATAAGAAAAAGCGCGGTATTGTATTTCGATATGCAGATTACCAATGCAACGTAGGGTCTTAGAGCAGGTAAATTGACACATCAATGAACATCGATCGATGAAAGACAATTATGAATGAAAGTGCATCAGCGAATGTTTGAGGTTTCTTATAATATTTGTGATTTTATTTCAAAAAGCTCTTTTAATTTATTAAATATAATTATTATCTAACTTTTGCAATGTCATTAGAATTTTGATCAAAATATTTTAATCGTTATCATTACTCTCAGTCATGATAGGGTATATTTTTCACATACATTACATTACAACATAAAATATAACTTTAGCGATATAACTTAACAAAAAGTAATATTTGTAAAAACCATTGAGCTTTAAATTATATATTTATTAAATTATATTTGTAAATTGCACATTCTATTAAAATTTATTTTAAATTTTACAGGAATTATATATTTTTACTTATACTTTTCCAATACGTTGTTTAAAATTAACAGCAACGGCATTAATAATACCTGAAGAAGTTAAATAATTTTGAATCACTCTTTTAGAGTTTTCACGCAATCTTGCGAGCCATAAGAGGTGGTTTCCGTAAAGGATGCTGTGTACCTTCCTTTATGGAAGGTTACCTAGGCGAACCTGTCCTAATATTTACGGAATTGAAGCGCCCTTTTATTCCACTCGTCGTCTTTTCCCAAAGAGGACACCGCAAAGTGGCTGAGGACCTTTTGACTGTGTACGCGTCCTTTGTATACTTCGTGCATCATGAAACAGGCACTTAACTAACAAAAAGCTGCAATTTGGACTTTCATAAGCGAATATTGCACTTGAAAATGTCATAGAGCTGAGGTATTCGAAAAAAATATTGTCGTTTAGAACGCTGCTACCATGTGCTTTTCTCTTTGGGCTCCCTATAATCCTCTTTATTTTGAGTAAAATTATCCTAATAAATGTTAAATAAATTTTGAATAATAAATATTAAATAATCCCAATAATAATGTTAAAAGTAATTAGCAAGAAAAAATATATATTATTTTAATCATTATATTCATTACATTAATTAAAAATAAAACATATAACTATTATATTATTATTAATTATTAATCATAACTTTTTAAAGATAATTTTTTAAAAATAAAATTTTATCTTGCACCGTTCTTTAAGACAGACGTATTGCATCTATTATATATTTTAACCAAAAATAAAGATTAAATATTCCATTTTCTACTTCTTGCTTTATGTATAATTACATACTATATGGTATGTCTATTATTGCCAATTTAAATAATTTTATGCTTTCATAAAATGTCACGATAAAAATGAAACAGAAATAAAACATTAATTATTTATAATTATTCTATATGCTCATAATATGCTATATTAGATATGGTTAAATGAAGATCAATCACTAATTTTTTTTCTTTTTTTACAAATGCGTATTTTATCAGCAATATAATATCTTTTACTCAATAATATAAATTATAAATTTATAAATAAGTCAATTTCCAAGTCCATTTTTAATCCTTATGTGTGTGTGTGTGTGTGTGTGTGTGTGTGTGTGTGTGTGAGTGTGTGGTAAGTTTTTTATTTCTTTAACAATATAATATAATATAATTTATATATAGTTCAATATTTTAAAATAAAATAAAATTTATAAATTTAAGTGGTGTACTTAATATTGGATAATATTAAAATAACATTTTTTTAAATCTTTGTGTATCATGAGTTGACTCTTAAATGTGCAACAGCGTGTGAATACTACTGGCGAAATGAACAACAAGATAGACTTCAGTTACGATCCAGCAGAATACATGAATACGTTATCTTCTACGTGCTGCTTTTTTAATCTACCCTTCTTTCTTAGCACGAACAAACGGTTTATCACTTCGCAGAACACTTCAAGTTCTATCAAGAGGCAATTTAATATCACGGATACCTATTTCACGATACGAGCAGAATTGAAACAAGGCGCGAAATGAATCGCAAAGGATCAGCGAAAAGTAAAACGCAACTCGCGTATTTCGCTGTGAATTACACTCCGACGTGTCGTGAGTCGCATCTGCGAAAATAACTATTAACATTATTGCGTGCCATATCGTACTTCCATCGTGTGCCACTGTTTCGTATTTCATTGTGTTCAGACTAAGAAGAGGCTATTTAATTTTTCTTATCTCGTTTTTTCCTTTTCTATAGATTGTTAGAATAAAGACGATGTCTACCATAAACTTATACTAACTTTATATATATTTATACATAAGTGTGTATTGTATATATACACACACTCATACTTTATTTCTTTCTGAAAATAAAAAGATAACTTTTTTTATAATTAAGTCTCAAAACTTCATTAGATAATGATTTTAGAAATTATTTGAATAATTGTGCATTTTTCATGTAAAATAAACATAAATTTTATAACCTGAATAAAATTAAAAAATATAGATACAGATGTTAAAATATATTGCAATTTTATAAAAAATTTTGAAAAAAATTTAGTGTCTTGACAAGTTTATATTTTCTCTAAGCTAATGCAATAATGAAATAGTTATAATTGGCTGTGTGCATTTGGTTTACTACTGTCTAATGCATTATGCACGTGCGGCATGCAAACTGAAAAAGATCATCTGCTTGAACTAGCAAGTTGTATTCTTGGTCGTCGGTATTCGTTGCTGCGACTACGACTTGAAGTGATCCGCGCGGGCCTTTTCTAAAAGACCGAGACGTAGGGACCCATCTGTCGCTCGTTATTCGTCCTGCGTACAAAGCATCCTTGATAATGCGGAGATTGCATTGACCAGGGATCTGGGGAACGGAGACTGCTCGGTCTCTGTTCGCCAGAGGAATTTCATGTCGCGCGGAGAAAGAGGGCAAAAAGAAGGAACGTAAGGTCGAAGAACAGCGTCGAGGGTGGAGAAACGATCTAAGCATCGACCTCTAGTCTCTTTCCTCTCTTTTTGCCGTAGTTGACCACAGAGTGCACTCGACCAGATTTGCAGTCATCATTGGTGACTCCTGTCAGTCCAAAAAAAAGTTTAGGCAAGTACTCGAGGATACCTCTTTGCTCCGTTGTAACGCATCATGATACAGAATGTGTTTACAATACTCAATTTTGAGTATCCTATCCTATATACTCGCCAGATGTGCAAGTTACTTTATTTCTGTAATCAGCTGATATGCCGTAATTGTTCTCATTGTTATATTTTTACGTGCATGCATTGTACAATGGACAACAGTCGTCATCCGGCTGGCGAGGAGAATTCATTCGACACAAACGCGGCATTTAATTTTTTACTCCTAACACGAAAGATACGTTTAATAAAAGGAATATGAGAGCATTTATAAATGCGCGAATTTTCAACATACAATACAATAAAATGAATTCATTCGTTATTCATATTATTCATCTTAAATTTCTATTTAATGTTATTTAGCATAAATTGTTTAGTTTTATTTTTAGAATTACAGTTATATATCATTAAGTTATACATTTAGAATCTAGTAATCACATAAATTGAAAATATTTGATAATCGTTTAAGGGATTAATATTTTTAATTTATTATTAAACATTTTGTTAATATTATGATTGTCAAATAGTGACGCAACTTCAACTCTATTAAAGATATCGATTTTAAGATTGTGGTCATATAACATATAACATATTATTTTCCTCGAGAACACTAGCCATTCAAAAATTTGTGCATCTTTTTGATTATTTGCATAAGGTTAAAAAAAAAAAGAAAGATATAAATCTCTCAGTATTGAGAATCACGTTGAAAGACGAAAGAGAAAAACACACGGTATAGAGCGCGGGAAGACACAGACTGTCAGTGCATCTTTCTTTTCCCATAACGGGATCAGCACAGGAACCTTGGATTGATTTACGCCGAGTAATCCAGGTTTCGCTATATATTATGCGTGTCCGTTAATCGCGCAGTACCGTTTCATCGTGCTATTTTACCAAAATTATTTGCTAGGTTTTTAGATTTTGTGATAAGCAGTAGGAAGCGTGTATAAAAAACCTATTGCGCCAAAACTACAAGATAGTAGATAAAAAGGTACAATTTCTTTAATTAACTGTACAGTAAAAAACCGTTCATTTTATGTAATAAAAATACAAAATATGAAACTTTCTAAAATAATAAATGGAAAGAGATCGTAGAAAGGAGAAAAAGATTTTCTCCAGGAAGAGAAGAAAATTTTATATATTATTTACTACGCATTAATGACTTTGAAGAATTATTAAATTCGACTGTATAATGTGAAATTCGTTACAGTGCTGGTTACTTTTTACTAGTAACATATTGTAACTGGATAGTAATGAGATATAACGCAATTATACACGCGTTTTGCGATATATAAAACTGACTTAATGGTTGAAGATGAAACGAGGGGTGTCTCTCGTTAATGAGATAAAAAACAAAATGCCTTGTAAAAAGCGCGACATGTGCTCCTACATGGTGTTGCCAAGTGTGTTCAACGTACCCACATGGCTGGCGAAGAACCTAAATCTTTTTTATTTTATACAGACGTGAACTCTCCTGCCGCGTCCGAGCCCAACTTCGCGTGCGACTGCGTTTTCGCAAGCTACGTCACGTTTAGAAAAAGATGTCTTGAAAGGCAGAAAACAAAGATTCGGGTCGTTTTATAATGACGCACAATCTTATGATGCGTCATTAAAAAGATTCTTGTAGTAAATATCGAGTCTGTTATCAAACAAGAAAATAATTTCCGTGATGAAATAACCGTACAGATACATATGAAAAACGTATATTGTGTTAAAAAATATTACGGTGAATTACTTTTTAGTAACAAAAATATTATAGCGCTATAACATCTTTAATTTTAATATTGAAAAGCTGGAAATTTTAATTTTTTATAAAATTAATTTCATAAATTTCATAAAAATTTCATAAGAAAGTCGAAAGCTGTACTATAATCCTTCTTTTACTCATGCACTTATTGGCATTAACAGAACTGCAAAAACTTCATTGACGAAGGTTTCTTATGCCAGAAGAAATGATCTATACTATGTGAAAAGATTTCGGATCTCTTGATTGTTATTTAGATCCTTTGCAGCATCTGTGCGTGCTGTGATCGGTGCAGAAACAGATTTATTACTGCCTGATTAAGTTACACCTTGATTTTAACATCTTCTCAACAAAGATACTTTTAAGACACGAGATCGAGGGATATCGTATTCCTCAAACGTGCGTAAACTTTAGACCAGCCACAGTGTTCCTTAACCGTTATTGTATTATATATGAGCAGCCAGTGTACTCTTCTTACTCTCTTCCAACTCGACAGTGTTCCCACACCAAACTACTACCAGTGTAATATTATATTCTCGCTGTGGTGGTTGTTACGCCATGGTGACGAACTCGTATCTCGCACACGACGCATTTCAGCACATTCTTCCTGGGTGGCCGTATTTCGAGCAACAATAAAAGCAAAAACTTTATGCAAAATATAATAATATCCATAAATACTCATATGGAAATCAGTCTTTTCATTAATATAACAGAAGTTTGTATTAAAATTAGCAATTTATTAAGCCGATTCTATAAATTAAATTACGTAATAAATATTAATATCACCAAGGTTGGCAAAGTGACTTTATGCAGATAATTCGTTACCCTGTTACAGTTACTCAAAAATTAATGAGTCATTATTATTTTTGTTACTTGTTTGACATTAATACACTATTATATACAAATTTCTGTGATAAATATAAATAGAATACATCATAGAAATACATTTTCTAGTAAAGGAATAAGATTCAATATTTGATATATACTAATTTTTTACGTATTACTATATTATTTATGCATCAAAGACGCATATATATATTGTCTTATATTTCAATAAATGCTGTTATATTATCACAAAATAAAATAAAAAATTTAAATTTATTTTTAAAGTCATATCGTATTTTAGAAACAAAACAAATATTAATAATAGCAAATGTTTCGATTTTTAATTTCACCTTTAAAAAAAAGTGCGTTTAAAAAAATTAGTAATATAAATTAAATAAGTTGTTCTTATTTCATCTAACACTACAACAATATGAATACTGCAATAATATTGCCAAATTTAATTGTTACTTATTTTTTTCTTTATTTATTCGAAATATTATTTAGCCTTCTTTCGCTTTAAGCATGAAAAAGGAGAAGGTTTGAGAAAACTTAGAAAATAAAGCCTAAGGTCTCGCATGGTGCACAGATTAAGTATGTCAACTGCATTTTGATTTTTTCCTTTAGAAACCTTTGGGGCAGGTTTTTGTCTTAATGTTTTAGTATCTCTTCATGAGTTAATCTTATTGTGAGTTTGCACAGCTTTCCTAACTTTCATAACAAGCTGTATGGAGCCATGGTAGTTTGTCCCGCTGGCGACGCAACAATGCAATACCTGAGTGTCGCGACCCCGGTCCCGCAGGTAACCGAATCTTCAATGCTTTTCATCCCTCTTTGACCCCCTGTCTAGCCCGCCAACGCATGGAGATCCTCCACAGTCGGCGTCACAATGCTTGCTTCTCTGTGAGATCACTCGATGGGAGCACACTGGTTTTCCAAATACATCGCATTACGCGCACAGTTGCACCGAAAAAATATATGAATGCGAATGAGGCATGTGTATATTGTACAAGGAGGAATGCAACACGTGCAAAAAATTAGATTTAAATAAAAATTTGAAAAAATTTAAACATTCATTTTAATTTAATAATTTTTTACTGAATAAAAAAAAAGAGAAAAGAAAAAGAAAAAAATTGTGTGTGTGTGTGTGTGTGCGCGCGCGCGCGCGTGTGTGTAATAATTTTAAAAAGTATTTAAAATAATTATAGTAAATATAATATAATGTACTTATATTTTAGAAAAATCCTAAGTACAAAATCATAATTAATGAGATATTCTTAAAATCATATCTTATTAAAAATCATGTCAGTGTAACCTCTTTAGAATCTTATTTTCAGAATTTTAATCAATTAATAAAATTTTAGTTTTTTCCCAAAAGTTTTATATAACTCCTGATAAAATTTACGAAAATTTTTAAATTTAAACAGTTAAGTATAAAAAAAAGAAGTTTGAATTGAAATGGAATGTTTAAATTATATTTCCATTATACGAAACGTTATATCTTTTCAACTCAATTAAAAATAACTTAACATAATATTTTTTAATGATTCTTGAAATGTATTCATTTTAAATTAGTACTTCTACGCTTATTATAATTATAAAATTAATAATGTTATTGTGTATGTACTTCACGTATTTTCAGTATCTAAGTTTTAATTGATAGATTGATATTAAGTATTAGCGATTCCTACAACATTCAACCGTGTTAAAAATAACCATTAAGATTTTTGAAAAGCTATTCTTAATAAAGACCAAAATTCTATCAATCGATATCAAAATTTGATAAAAATCGAAACTTTACGGACATATATGTCTTTGCTTATAAATGATTAATTTATACTATTTATAATTAAAAATATCCGCAAAGCTGGCAAATATACTCGTAAGCAATAACATTTAATATATGTACAATTGTTATTTGTTTACGTTTCCTTTCTAACAATTATATAAATACGTCATATGAGTTACAGATTGCAAATTACATTTTAATTCACACGGTTGCAATGGAAGGAATCGTAAATATTTATCACTCTCTTTGCAACATATCAGAGGTAACTCTATCTATTAATTTGCATTAACAGGTTCTATCTTTATCATATACATAAATTATATAGGGTGATTGCAAATCGATAATGTATTATCGTTAATTATCGATATTGCAATTCACAAGCTTGCATTAAACTATATATTGTACTAAATATTGCATATATACTATATATATATGTATACATGATTTATTCCATTTGAAGCCTATTTCTAATGACGTAAACACTATGTCCTTGCGCAAAAGTTTCAAGCGGAAAATGAAGATTAGTAAATTAAAATATACCATTCTCTCATTAGCAATTTAAAAACCAAATTTTTACTTTGTAATTTTTCAATTTAAGAAGTAAATTAAAGAAATATTATTTAAAAAAACGCGCTACTAAAAACAAAATACAAAATATTTCTTTGTCGCATTCTTCTTAAAACATTTAAAATTTATTTGATTCCAGTACGAAGAAAGTCTAAACATTTAAGAATTAAAAAAATTACTACGTATTGAGTTCCTATAGTATTATATTCAAAATTGTATAATTGCCTAGCCACTTATCATTTAACAGAAATTGATCGGATTTGTAGAAATGGGAACTTAAGTTCACTTGTTCGTCCAGTCTGATCGTCGACATGTGTACATTCACCCCGATCTCAGTGGAGACGACGTTCGTCAGTTCGCGACATCGAGTCCCGCTTTGGATGAACGCTTGATTCCCCTGAGACATATCTGGGCTGTTTTCTTTGGAACTAGTTGCCTCATTTGGTCAAGAAGGGACCCTGTTCGCGAGACGTAATCCTTCGGTCGCTTATTGAACCGCAAGAACAGATGAGCATTGCTGTTCATCCTTTCGGTACGTGCACGGATACTTAGCAATTTTATGTGCAAACGTCGCGACACGACAAACATTTCCTTACATGGAAGAATAATATGATTCTTTTATCAATTGTAGAAATAAGCGTGCTAATTTTCCATAAAAATTGGATATTTTAACGCATAATAGAATATATTATAATATTTACAATTATTAAATATTATTAGATAATAACTTTAAACAGATTTATTAAGAATTGATAAATTTTAAGTTTTACAAAAAACTTAAAATTATGTAAAAAAGAATTTTTAAATCTTGTAGAGTAAAAAATCATTCGAAAATTGCACAAGCTCAGTTCTCATTTCTTTAGAAGATTTTAGAAATTTCAAGAGAAAGCATTAAAAAAGAAAGAAAGAATTAGAAAGTTCATTTTTTACATCTACAGAATAAGGCTAATCATGACAGAAAGAAAAATAAGAAAATAAATTAGAAGGTTGCAGTCCGGATTGCTGTAATGGTTCGTACCTTCGTACCTGGGAATAGAACGTCTTTAGAGTCGCGTGACGGTAGACGCGAAGTACACGTGAGAAAAAGGCAAGCCTTGCGATATTTTCTCATATGCTCTCATAACGTTAGTCCGAAATATCTCGTATTTATGATTTCACATAAGAGGAAGAGATAAATTTTATGTAAGCGTAATTCGTGTATGTCAATAATTATTGCATGATAAATATGTATAAATATTGCATAAATATACAAATGTTATACATATATACACCAAATCATTGAATAAAAATTTTACTTAATATATAGAACATCGCATATAATGGAAACTAAACTATGTAAAATATCAAAGTAATAGTAAATAATCTAATTTAAATACTTAATAATAACTATTAAGCAGATAATTGAGTTGAAGAAAGCAATTTGTAAGATAAAATAAACAATTTCAAATTAACATGTAAAAAATATGATTTTACTACTACGCAAAATTTATTACTTATTTTTTCTTTAATCACTTCAATTATTTTCCTAAAATTATTCAAGGTATTTGTTTTTCTTATCAATACAAACATTCATCCATTGCATGTGTGTGTGTGTGTGTGTGTGTGTGTGTGTGTGTGTGTGTGTGTGTGTGTGTGTGTGTGTGTGTGTGTGTGTGTGTGTGCGTGACGTATCATATACATATATATTTCATAAAACTGGTTATTAATTTACAAAAGATATAAGCGTTATTTCATTCAATACAACTCAGTGATCCTGAGGAGCAGGACTCTGAAAGGGGGGATAAAATTATTTTTGCATGTTCGGGGACATGATCACCGCGAGTCTCTGCGAGAACGGAGTTCGGACAAGCACCGTGGCAGAAGACTAGAAGAGAAAGAGGTAGAGATCAAGACAGAGGAAAGATGCAGGAAGAAGATGAAGAAAGACTTGCGTCCAGAGAAGTGAACGAGAGAAAGAGAGACGTAGGGAAGGAGAGAGAAGAAAAAAGGACAAGAGAAAGAGAAAGAACAGGAGCGTAGAAGCGACGCGGTGAGGGAGAGGACGAGGAGGACCGGCCCGAGGCCTCGTAGCATGCAATCTTCGCCCATTGAAGACGCGCTGGGAAACTGCACGGTTATTATGCCTGAATGGAATAGGGGACGGGGTGTGCGGGGTCGGGAAGAATGTCGAAGGTAGCAGAGGAGGATGAACGCGAAACGTGCACGTTCCTCCCGGCGAGGGGGAGGTTCTTGCTCTGTAACCGCGGCACGCAACTTGGGACCATGTGCTGGCCGCGCGCGTCCACGGAACCCGATTCCACGACGAAAACTCGCGAATGTCCTCTATGTATGAGGGAGAAAAAGAGAAGGGAAAAAGAGGGAAAAGAAGAAGAGGGACGGAGAGAGATTCCGCCGCGGTCTTTTTGCGCTGTTTGACGCCGTTGCGATTTTATGGCATGCATGGCATGGTACAGCCTGCTCATTTTACGAACTTACTGAACAGGTTCATGCTCGAGGAAAGACTCGGATGTGAAATCTCGTTAAAAGATTGACTAAATGAGATCACTCGATTGGTTTTCGCGTTATTGAAAAATATCAGAGACGAAAAATTCAGTGAATTATCCCTATGTCACTTGGACGCGTGCGTTCTAAATGTTTCTATCTGTGGGCGATATCAGCTATTTCTAGCTGAGCTCGAATTGGACTATCAAGTGAGAAATACGAGAAGCATAATTGAGCGTTCTGTAGCTCCAAGCAACAAGTAGCAGCAAACGATCTTTGCCAATACTTACAGTTTAGTAAAAAATTGTTAGTTTTTAGATATTTATAATCATATGAAATATATAGTTATTATATTAAAAATTACACAATTCAGGTATAAGATATCAAAAATATTTTCAAAGTGACTGAATGTGCCTTAATATAATTCTAATAAGTAAATTTAGAATAAGAATATTGCAAAATTACTTTGTGTTATCTTAATGCAATCCTATCGAGTAATCACCATAAATTAATGACAAATATTAAAAATTTTGTAATATTTTTTGTGAAGATTCGTTATGTTTATTTGTGTTTATGCCAATTACGCTATTCTGTTGTGATTGTCCACGCAAAAGATACCGGCATTCTTGCAACTTCCTCATTGCACATATAAATAGATATGTAGCTTTAGACAGGATGCTGATAACTCGATTGTCGAAGTAGTTGAAACGCCTCCATTCAAAGACCGAGTATCATACGAGCCTTATACAAAACGTGCTTGATAAGAACTACCTATAGACACCATAAGGCGAGCATTTAAATAACAAGTGTGGAATGTCACGCTATCAGAGACACCTTATCTGATAAGCGTTACCCTATACGTTTATAAATAAATTTTAGAGCTATTAATATAAAATTTTATCGAATTTATATAGAATGCACAGATTCCCCATAGATTATTAAGAAATTAAAAAGTAATGAGATTACATTCTATGTAATACATTTAGAGTACACATAAATCCATTTAATAATTTAATTTTTATTTGATTTTAGTTTAATGCAATTTAAAATAAAGTTTTTTTTAAACACAAATAAAAATTTGTTGTATTCTTGGAATATTTTTTATATTATTTAGACATAAAGCAATCGATACAACAATGCATAATATATTTTTATAAAAATAACACGTACTAAAAGATATATTGTTACGTATTTCTGAACGCAAGTCATTTCTTAAATGCTTTTATCTTCTAGCGTTGTGGTACAGAATTTATTCTAGAGTTCATTAGTATGACAGAGTATTACGTCATAGTGAGTTCTCCGTGTGTAATGATTCTTTTGTCTCGTCTTTTGCCACCTGGATATCTCCGATGAGCAGACAGTTTCATCGATTTTCCCGAAGCATTCCGTTCAAGACGTCGTCTCTTTGCGAGTAAGAAACATCATCGCGGCATTGAATTCCGGGCCAATACGAGCGCCCCCCTCATCAACCTCAATTAAACTCCACCGTCTCGCAGTTATGCTCACTTCGCACCCGAGGCACACCAAGTGCTACTGGTGTTAAGTCACTATGTATTATTGGTCGAGTTCACACTCGTCTCAAGGAGGCTTCTCTCGCGTTGCCGTATTATCAAGAAAAGAAGTCATTCTTTTCTTCTTCTTCTTTCATTACGAAAAAAGTTTGATTAGAAACTGTGACTTTATAATAGAAGATATATAAACCTGATCAACGCATCTTTTTAAACACATCTTAAACAAAGCTATTTGAATTAATATTTAGAAACAATGTTAGACAATTATATAAAGATTTGTTTAATTTTTAAATGTAATTATTGTTTATGTTACGTTGTTTCTTGGATTGTCCTACATCATGCTATTAAAGATTTTTAATAATTATTATAAAGAGGAATTAAACGATCGATTTGGAGGAATCGCGAAATAAGAAATAGAAGGTTTATGCATTTCTAGTAGAATCAGAACAATAAATATCTTAGGATTATATTAAGATTTATAAAAAAAAATACCATGTGTTTAAGGCAAGAAAATAACTTTGGTCATGCAACGATGTTCTTACGAGTTCTAAAAACGCATATTTTGTAATAATGCCTATGTTACGCTTGTGCCAACGAGAGGGCTACTACAAATCCTTTCCTGCTAGTGACCCTCGAGCTGTGGCCATGTTCCTTGAGACTCGCTCCTTGAGATCTACGTTGGACATGCTGTTGAATGTCGTTTTCGGGATTACGCATCGAGGGCAGTGTCGTTGAACTTCAATACTGGGTAATGAAAGGGGGATCCTCGCAGTCAGGATCCGCCGCACTCTTTCAGACCGATGAATGCCGCGAGTCTTTGAACTTCATTGCCGACTTGCACGACTCGGACTCGAGTCGGCGCATGCACGCGTCCCGATTTCCGTTGCGATCGGATGCAACAGCTTCAATGTTCTTTCGCATTCTGAATGTTCACGACGTATGACGCGATTGAATGACGGTTAGCCGACGATGAAGACCGCAAAATATAGAAGATTGATTTTTTAACGATTTTCACGTGACAAATATTAAATCAATATTATAAAGCCTTAGCTCACAAAACAGAAAAGTTCTATTAGATTTTTATTTGAGTGAAATTATATATTTTTAGTTAAAATTAGTAAGCTAAAATGTTCCATAATGTCTGCTATTAATAAATTTGAAACGTGCAGATATTCCTGCCAAAACTAAACGGATTAATAACTTCTTTATACTTTGAGACCGAGTTTAATTGGCTTAAAGATACAAAGATATTTTTATTAATATAATTTATTTTTTTTTATATAGGAATTAATTTATGTCGAGCATTGATAATGTACTTAAGTGTTTTAAAAGTTAATCAGTATAAATATTTACTTTGATATAAACTGATTATGTTTTTGTAATATACTTGCAAGAAATAAATTTCGTGTTTCATTTGCAATAAAATAATTCTATTAGTCTTCAGAGAAATTTTATATATAAATTAATAATAAAAATATAATCACAATAAACTTAAGGTAATATATATTAAATTAAAAATATTCGATTTCTAAATATATAATTTAAATTTTTGAATATAAAATACTTACTACAATGATAAAAAATTTCAAATTAATTAATATCGAATAATTGAATTGAATAATATATTTTCGTCAATATTTAGATAATAATGCAAATAAGGATAAAAAATAATATCATGCTAATTAATGATATTATTGATGTATCGTTCTAATTCATTGATTGTTAGAAGCGGAACATGCTAAGCAGAAGAATTCCCATCCCCCATAAGGTCTTTCGCGCGTTTCTTTGCAAGTGCAGTTAAAGCACAGAAAAAAAGCGTTATAAATTAATCTCGGATACCGTTTCACACATGCATAAGTATGATGCGTAAGCACTTGTGCGTACGATTTGTTCCGAGTTATAATACGTACGGGAAAAGCTTTTTGCATAAAGGATATGTCTCTTTACACAAGATTCAAATACTTTAAGATAAATATATCAAGTACAAGATTTTTATCTTAATTTCAAAATATTTTAAACACATAATGCATATTAAATGTAGCAATTTGATATTACTTATTCAATTAATATTTAATCAATATTGTTTTGATAATTAAAAATTGAAAATGAGGCTAATGAGAGTCAGGGTGGGTATAAGTGCGCAATTACAAATATTGGTATTATAATAAATATTTATTCGCTGAGGATGACTTCAAAGTGAGTCAAAATGTTTGTTTTTGTAATTTAAAATAAATAAATATTTTAAACTAATTACATATTACTTGTTTGCTTTGATAATATAAATAAAAGTATAATCATAGAATATACAGATTTCAATGTAAGTCCACGATGCTCAACAAATCGTTTCGAGATTTCGGACGAAGAAAGAATTGACCGATCGCCCTGGAACAATTTGATTATTTGATTAATGTGCTAAGTCAATTCTATCTTCATCTCGAAATGATTTTTAACACATTTAAAAAAAAATGCAGTGCCTCCAGCAAAATTGTTTAATTAAGAAATTTTTTAACAATAACACTGTTGTTTTATATAACAAAAAAGTTAGTTACTTTTGCGAAATATTTCTGTTTTGTTCTGTGTGCCAATTTTGTTCTTAGACTTTACAAGACTCAAGTTTTTATAAATTAAATTATCTATGAAAACTACGTAATAACAAAATTTTGTTTTGTTTACGTTAAATAAAATAATATTTAATTTATCTTAGTTTTGTTCGTTAAAGCTATTTAATTTTATTTATGTTATTATCCACTTTTCCATTATATAAAATCTATATATTTCTTTACATAAAAATTTACTATTAAATTAATTATTGTGATAATACTATTCTTATTCAATTTATAAATGTGTTTTGAGACTGAGAATTGATTTGATGCGTAGTCTCGTGAACTTGAAAATATATATAAAATCAGACAAGAAATATCAGCTCTAAGATCTAGTTATTGCCGCTAAACTCTTCAATTATTTATATTTCACATATCAGTCGAGGTACTCTTATTATTATGATTTATTCATACGTGCTTTTTAATATGCGTTCTTATAAACATTACCGGTTGTTGCGATAAATATTATTACATGCCTCAGTGATCGAGATAGCTAAAACATACGCTCCGGAATGGCAGGGAATCCTAGACTCGATCCCTGGCTGAGACGTTATTTTTCTTAACAAATCTTTTACAGTTTTTTCAAGGACGAAAGGATTTTCTTATCGGCACCAATGCCTTATACTTAGATACTTATTAGCGTAATTTATTATTAAAGACATCTACTATAATATTGCACTAAGACATATATTGTAAATTCATTATAAATTAAAATACGACGTATTTATTACTTTGCATTAGATTAACGTTATTATATGTATGACAAAGCTATTATTTTCGTATATATAAATGTGTAAATGTTTGAAGGCATGTAATAATCAAAGTTTCCGTTCTAAAGAAATATAAAAGAGAATATTAAAAATAGGCCATTCTTCGCTCTGATGCAACACATAAATTATTTATTAAAAACTGTTTGTGGAAATCTCTAAAAGTCAAAAATAATAATTATTTGTCCACCATATCCAAGGGAAGTAGTTATAAAAAATTGGGATTTATTATTGATTGCTGAAGTAGTCATATAAGCTTTCGGTCTTTTATGCTTTATAATATTAAAATAAAATTAAGAAAATGCAGAAAAAATCTATATATAATTTAAATAAAAAACTAAAATTTTATGTGTGTAAACATAAATGTAGATTACCTATAATTATATATGTATTTTATGATATTTTACTTTTTTATTTAAATAAAACATAAAGTTCTTCTTATGTTAAATTTTTTCACATGCATTATGCGAACAGTCTGTACGCTTCAAATGAATAAGCTGATTCAATCATACTTCATAGTCAGGTCGCTCCGAAATTTTTGGAAATTGAGAGGGAAACGATATGAATAGAAATGCGGATCATCCCTCGCAGCTGGATATTCATTTTTTCTTTAAGCAAACGGGATTCCTTTCGGAATTCCTAGACAACGTCGTTTCGACACATTCTTCTTTGCATTCTACTTATACTAGAATTCGCATAAATTACGAAATATCGAATATCGAATATGCGAATATTGTAATAATTGTATACAAAACCATATAATAAATAATTTAATGCAATTGTATTAAAAATTTTTATTTAACTATACATTAATACATAAAAGAGAAGTTTGTAATTTAACCTTTTAAGAAATGCCAAGCTAAAAAGAATATTCCTCTTTTTTAATTTAATTAATTATACAGAATGTTCCAGTAAGAGAAAACCTATTTGTTTATGTAATAACTAAAGAAATAAATAAAAAGATCTGCATTTTTTTCTATAAAACTTTTTATTAAAACTATACCAGACATGAAACAAAACATTGGTTAAATTTTTGCCTTAGTTCTCTTTGCAGTTATAGGTTCTTTTGAAGTTTTCCACTGTATTTAAAAGTACAATTGTGCTCCGTTTTGCATTAACTTATTTTTTTGGATGTGAATCATTGTTGAGATATTTGCATTGATCTCTACATTAAAATAGATCTAAAAGAAAATATCTAACAGACAAGGATTCTAATTGTTAAAAATGTGTTTAGAAAATTTTGATCTCAAAACAGTGTTTTATTAGATGTATGGCAAGTTATATCCTACTAACCACTTTTTGTTTAAATACAAATCATTCTTAAGTCCTTCTTTCCTTTCAAGCTATATTAAGGAAATATGTTAAAGTAGATCTGTGTGAACAATTCAGTAAAACTTAAAAAACAATATCTGAATCAATCTTATCAGAAATAGTCACAATTACCTCTAATGTGAGAAAAAATTTATTAAAAGAGCTCATACTTGGTAAAAGAATCAAGATAATGATATCGGGTTCTATGTCTAATGGTATAATCTCAATAAACCCTTTGCAACAAAAGTAAGAACATCGAAGAACCAATTACTGATGTAATTGGAAAAACTTTTTAAAAAATTTTATTGATCTTGATCCCTTTACAGTCAACTAATTTAATTTGTATTTTGTTTACGATCTTAGCGCTTTAATTTTAGGAGTTAAGGTATCTATTGACGAAAACAAGTTAAGCCGTTTTTCAAAAATTGTACAAACAAATGGCCAGATTAACAATGTAAAATTATGAAGTAGTTTGCTACAATATGCTACTCAATAAAAAATATGTAAAATACAGTTTTTAAATTTTATTTCTTAATTATTTCGAAAACAAATTGGCAATCTTTTATTGAAACAATTCTCTACATTTATGTGAATACAATAGTAGAATGTCAAACAGACGTTTTCCCTGCTCAATCAGAATTTTATGTATTTAAATAATGTCCTAAATAAAATATTGTGTAAAATGATTTTGCACAAATATCATTGTAAGTAAATAAACTTTTTTTTTACTTGTTGTGATTTGTGCGCGCGATTAAATTATAGTGCCACAATGTTCTCCTCGATACCACAGCATACACTCGTGTGTGTGTGCGGACGGAAAATGTTCGTTCTCAGAGGAAAATACTTCTCATGCGCATAATTTCGCGGGCGGTGTACTAAATTATGCGCGTGTGAAGTGTGAAGCGTCTCTTCGTGCGCCCATCGCGTCGCGGAGACGGCATGGCACTTTGTAAGTCGTGCTAATCGTGGAATGCCGGTGGTGTACAATTGGCTTTTTGTGCGCGCTTAGATTCGGCGGGTGTATCATTTCATTAACTCATTAAACAATTACGCGCGTTCAGACTCGCGTCCACACGCGGTTGTGAATGCGTTCCTTGTAATTGGACGTAAGTTACTTCGAGCTCCTTTTTCGTTCGCTATAGACACGTGGTTCCGGAAGACCACAAATCTCTATTTAATCTATAATTGCAGTTGTAACTGTAATTACATATAACTATTTTATTGATGCATATGCTATATTGACAATAAACCAACAATAATAAAATAGAATTCAGACGTATAATCTATCGACTATAGATAACTTTTGCTCGACAGATACTTCTGAATCTTAAATATTTATTCACTTTTATATTAAGCAAAGATTGACAAGGTTACAATGACACAAATCGCGTTGTATGTAAAATCTATACAGCACTTTTGTGATTGTTGAAAATATTTCGCATCGAAATAGATCTTGTCAAACACAAGAAAATGGGAAGATAGAGAGTAGGTAGTGACGACGCGATACAATGTATGAAGTAAAATGTACTCAAAGCGCGAGGTGAATGCATTGTCGCTCGACCCTGATTGCTTCTACTGTTACCGCTGCATCGGCAGAGATAGCTCAATTGCTGAACATTCAATGCTACTAAAGTTCCTTCATGATAAAGCACTCACGATTATTTTCTACGATATATTGCCTCAAACATCTCATTGCGAATTTTAAGAAGAGAAATCAGCAGACATATTTACTGCAAACTTAGTTCTATCAAATCATGATTTCTAAGATTAATTTTTCTGTCACTCTTTTGTTCTGTATTCTTATGAATTGGAAAGGAAATAGATTGGTGCTTTATGTATACATTAAATAGTATGTTTAATAAAATAAAAGATTTAGATAATAAGGAAAACAAAGTGGGAAAAAAGCATTCCACATGAAATTAGATAGATAGAGCAGTGTTTAAATCACTCTCTATAATATCATCGCGCAAGATCATTCGCGGACTGATGCGTCATCCGTCGCGATCGTCATCATCGACATCGGTTCAAGTGGTGTTGACCCGAGCTCGTTCCCTTGCATCCATGCGACTCGTTATCGATTCGTGGGAACATCACGATCCCATATGATTTTTATCTCAATTATTATAACAATATCAAAAAACAAAATTTTGATAACTCAGATAAATTTGTACTAAATGTACATTAAATCTAATAAATTAGTCAGATATATCATATTTAAGTAATATTTATATCATATATAAGTTACATTTTAGTTTCTTAATATTTACGTATTTTTAAAAAGTTAGGAAAAAGAGCGTACATATAAAATAATTCGCGTTGAATTAACATTGTTTCAAATTCTTCCAAATACACTTGAAAGTTTGGCTGTTAGGTCTATTTTGTTTAGTTGAACTAGTGTATACTTTCTGTATTTAAAATAAAATGGGTATATGTTTTAAATTTATATAGTGAAAGCAAGAAAGAAAATTCTATTGCAATCTAGTGCAATTAAGTGCAGTAATAAAAAAACAAACTTATTATCTCTCAAAAAATAAAGCTGTTATTACATATGTTGTTGAACAAATGCTTTATCAGAAGCTAGTTAAGTATCACACCTAGCTAATTATATAATAAATTATCAACATGCAACCTGCACGTGTACTGAATATCATGCTACTATTTGCATTGCGTTACGTAAGTTCAGTCAATTTGATAAAATTTTATTTGATATATATAAACACAATCCTTAGACGTTCTATGTTTTTTCATATAATTTAAAAATTATATACATGTAAGTTAAATTTGTGTACTTAAAAAAAGTTAGAAAAAAATAGCGCATGTTACAACAAAGAAATTCACGTGAAATAAAGATGTTCTTCTAAAAACTTCAATATTGGCGTAATAACGTTTTGCTATAACAATTTTTGAATTTTAGAAATTGAAAGATTTCTTCTTACTTTAAATAAACTAAAAAAAATTAGGCTTGCAAGAATTAAATCAGAAATATAACGAAATAATGCCAAAACAAGCCAACAATGGATGTGTACATATAATTTTATTATTATAATCTTCAATTTATGCAAACTGCTCAGTGAATACTTTGTCAATTTTTAAATACAGTTATATAAAGCTGAAATCCGCGATAACACATAAAAATTGATAAGTAATTTAATAGTTTATGCTAACAAACATTTATAAGTTTCCGCACCCTTTTCCAAAAAATCTGTAAGGAATTTTTTTATGAAAAATAACATTTTAGCCAGGATTCGGACCAGGATTTTCCATGTGGGCGTCCTATCAATTCGACTACTGAGACAAGACTTTACACTTTATTTTTCAACTTTTAATGTTATAGTTTTCACCAATTCATGCGATCTTTGCTTTCAAATTTTCCATGCTCTGTGTAAGATAGCCAAGGCGGGATAATCACACCTGTGTATTCCTGAGATATGTTTGGGTTATTCCTGTGCTACGCTAGGCTGCGGAGTTCGATTCGAGCCACTGCTTTATGCTTGGCTGGTTACCGCTCCTCTATGTCTTTTCTCCGTACAGTAAAGGCAGAGGAAAGGACAGACGACGCTTCAAGAACGCGGGGGAATGCGTTCTTGCTTCCATCGCGGTCTGCTTTTTTAGCCAAGCGATACTTCGCCAAAGAATTCAATGAAGAATTACCGCATAATTTTCAACTCCGACAGTCCAGCTTCCCTATTTGGCGGCGCATTTTTATGAACTTTTATCATCTCGCCTTTACATCAAGAGGCTTGACGTCGTAAGTTTGAAGTTGTTAGAACGCTACACGCGTACTTGAAGAGCGGTAACGATGTTTGTTGAAGAAACTGGAGAGTTTGCCAATGACAGTTTTGTTCAAAGGAAGTTGAAAAAAATGCAACCGAAGCAAAGCGCATGTGGAAAAATTTTAATACGTCGAGAAGGGTTCTTGTTTTACATTCAATATCCATCATTATCTGCATACTTAGTACCTATTGTACTCACAATCAATGCGATCGAGCGCGGATTTCTGTTTTTACAATTTTTTTTGCAAAAAAAGACATAAAGTAACAATAACACAATTGTTATTTTAAATTTCTCTTATTTCTTGTGTTATTTTATGTTCTTAATCCTTAAACATACAAGAGGGTCTGAGAGGCCTTATATGAAGTTTCGAACGCTTGCTGTGTGATGATGGAATGAGATATAGGAGGTTCAGATCAGGGGGTAAAAAAAATTTGAAATCTCCTTTTTCGATTTATATTGTTGATCAACTTTTTTGGTCAACTGGAATTCGAACGGCATGGCAGCAAAGTTTTGTTAAGGTTTGTGAGACTAACATTGTATGTGAGTGAAATCTTTTTGTGAGTAATATAACTGGACAAAACACATGCAATCAGGTCTTTTCGGGTTACTTGCACATACTTTGTGTAAAATTAGAATACTTTAAAAAAAAAAATAGATTTTTAGATACCCAAAAATATCTCATATCTTCCTCGTTACATAATTATGTAACAATTTTAAAAAGAATGACAATGCTATAATTTTTTTGTTTGAAAGTATGACTCTTTAGCTTTAAAACGCTATATTTTAAAGACCTAAAAAGTATCTAGTTGCGAAAGTATGATTTTTTTAAAAGAAAAGTGGATTTTTAAACAGTTTTTTATTTTTGCCTAATAATTTTTCCTTTATAACCTTACAATAAGTTATTTTTCGGTAATGTCATTTAAGCAGTCATATTTCTAAGATTCTGAAATTTATTTAAAAAAAAAATGTTCAAAAATATTGATTGCAACCCGAGGGGGAATTCACAACCCAAAATTTTGTACACCAATGCCGATTTTTGGCATTGCTGTAAAACACTGCCGACATTTTTGTACACTGCCGACAATGCTTATTGTTAGTCAATGCCTACAATGCCGTCAATCCTATATTAAAATTAAGGCAATGCCATACAATTATGAACACTACCGCGTGCCCATTATCATATGCCAATGCCTGCACAAGAATTCTAAAGCTTTCCCGAAGTATTCAAAAATTTTTGTGCTCAACCCCATGATCGAAAAACCGACTCTGAAGTGAGCTCACCACTCCCCAACCACTGACGACAATGCCGTCAATATTATAGGTCACTGCTTACTTTTTTCGGCAGTCCACTGCCGAAATTTTGTACACCAATGCCGGCTGTGAATTTCCCCTCGTTGCAACCAAAGTTATAGCTTCTCAAAGATGAAAAGGTCTTCCGACCCGGAAATGTATTTACGTATTTTACAGAATCGGTGTTTAAGGGTTAATATTTTTTATATCTCTTCTCGATTCGCACACACGATGAAAATAAAATATTTTCTATTTGTAACTTTTCTCAAAACAAAGCTGTGTGAAAAATTCACATAAATGCGAATCGTACGTAGATACATGCATATACACTGTGCACGTTTTGAAAAATTATAGGAGTGAAGCGAAATCAGAGATAAGCGTCACATGTGCAAGTGGAGCAATAGTGCCATGTTATGCAGAAACGTGAGTTTTATTTCCAAACTAGTCGCGTGCTAATAAAACTAGACCGATTTATAATTTGCTACGTTAGCTTACTATTTTTAATATAACTTTGTCCAATTATTTATGCATATCATATTGAAGAAATACACTTCAAATCATATGGTAAATTTTTTATACCTAACATTTTTTTTAAACATTACGGTATAACGATGAAAAAGAGAATTAATTTTTAATAGTAGTAATAATATAATTTAAAAAGATACACACACAAATATATATTGCTTTAAAATAATATTATTTTATATATGACATATTAAAAAGCTTATTAATGCTTTGCTAATACTTTTAATGTGTTTATATTTAATTTAGATCACTAATTTTTATAACATTTTTCATTTTTAAGTTATTAATCAAATTATTATATTAAGATATTTCAAAAATCTTTTTAATTTAATTTTTCATAAAATAATTATCATTAGATAAGTAATAATATAATAAAATAATAATAAATACATTAATATTCATAAAGTTGAAGAAGCATTTATTTTATGGAAAAGATATTCAAATATTCAAATTATTATATTTATGAATTAAAATTTTGTAGCTTTAAAACAACAAAATTCTTTAAAACAACAATATTCTTCAATAAACAAACTTGTGTTAGAACCAGATTCCAAAAAAAGACATTTGCAATTAACATTTGTCTTATCTTCGTACCCCTTTCGCATAGCGATACTACTGCTTTAACGAAAGTTCTAGCGAACAGTGTCATACCATTGGCCTCGTTCTGGTGCTGGCGCTTTAGCTGAACCGATCTGATTAAGGCCTAATTAACCATTTAACAAGATATATTTAACTTGTGGCGTCTTGTTGTACGTGAGAGAAAGAAAGAGATAGGAAAAGAGAAAGAGATCACATTGAGACACGCCGCCGCATTTTTGGCACGAAAATAAGTAAGCCGCGCTCCTTCCTTCTCTTTCATCAATTACATCTTGTCTATTCTTTTCAGCACAAGAGATTTACGACATTATCTCGCTCCTTTATCACTTGTGTAGAAATAAAGAAACAGAGTTCTCAGCACGAAAATAAGACACGTTGGCCGTCTCTTTATTCAGTTCCTGTCCTCATCGCAAGCATCGCAACCTTTTATCTTTTATTCGCAGAAACAAAGATAGAGGGGATTTTTATCCGAGCTTCGTCGGCGGTTCCTTCTGATTTGCTTATCATAAGGGCAGTCTGCTTTTTTTATCACAGTGCCGAGATACGCAATTTCTTATCTACTGAACGATAATTTTGCTAGTACGCGTGGAAAATGCACAGGTGAAACGTAATATGTTCGGTTAATTTAGCATTATATATATATATATATATATACATATGTAATAAAAATTACACGGTTGTTAAATTATAATTTAAAAGAAAACGTTTCTTAAATAAATACCTGCATTTGCGTATTTAACATATTTAAAAAAAATTTAGAAGTAGATGCAATAATAATAACATTTAAGAATGTTTTTGCTATTTAATATGAGTTAAAAGTTAAAAATTATAGGCTTTTTACATTTGTTCTCTCTTCAATCAACGACACAAAATTTTGGTCGTAATGATCCGAATTTTGGTCTTGAAACCAGCTGCAAAAAAAGAAAACAACGAAAAATTTGGTTTAAAATACGAATTTTATAGTGAAAATAACTATTTGTGCAATTTTAAATAAATAACTTTTAAATGAGTAAATGAATCTAAATAAATTTTTGTACAAATATTTATTAGAGTTTTATTAATTATACGCAAAAATTTGATTTAAGCTACTTCATCATTAAAAAATATGTTTAAATTTTACACAAACATTTTAACGAAATAATAGCACAATCTGTAAAATTTTTAAATTTTTGGTAATGTGTTTCATGTTAAGGGGGGGACGTTTCTTTTGCCGTTATAATGCACTCTGTTGAAAAAATCGTGATCTTGGGAGCGCGACGAGCATTCAGTTAGTTGAATCAGGAATGAGTCGAGAAAGTGCGATTAAAAGCATTAAAGTTTGCGTAACTAAAATGTTCGTACAGCTGAGCGGAACGGGTGGATTTGCTAGGTGGCTAAATAAATCCACTAAGATCAAAATAATATTAATAAGTTATTTGCATTTGATTTAATAAAATTTGTTTCGAATATTATTTTAAAGCTTATTCGATCTATTTGTTATATATTAGATGCCAATAAAAGTTTAGTAATATCTAAAGTAAATTTACAATTCTAATCAAAACTTTTAATTGATATTTTTTTCTGTGAGGTTTATTTATTATCTGATCCTTTTAATAAAAACTAATTACAAAATTTTTTACAAATAAAATAATAATATAAATCAATTAATAAATGCAAAGATACAAAAAGTTACTCATTTATATCTGAAAGATCAGATATACTTTTTATACTCTTAAGTTAATTAAGTTAAATAAGATTGAATAAACTTTAATAATTGCTTTACCGAAATTTTAATGGAAAACTTGCTTCGCGAGATATCACGACAAAAGACTCATCAAATTTACACACTGGGCGATATATGTCACAGTAGATTCAAAATTTTACACGTGGATTATTTTAATTGCCGTTAAGGAAATTTCCAATAATGCGGATTAAATGACACGTAATTCGTTATATACTAATGTATAATTCATCTATCAATAAATTTCATTGTAAATCAAATCATCCCATGCACATTTTGCTAAAAATATCACTGATTCACTTATCTAATATACAACAAGCAGGATTGGAAAAGTTAATATTCTTTTTTAAATTAAATTAAATATTCTTTTAATTCTCTCTAAATTAAGTTACAGTTAATGAATTATAAATTAAGATTAATGCTAAAAATTAAATAAATAAAAACCAAATCAATTAAAAATTATACATTAAAATTAAGTTAAGTTAAATTAAAAGGGATTATACATATTAAGTTAGAACTAATTATAATATAAATTATCAAATAATTTTTATATTTCATTTCTAAATTAAATTATGAAATAAAAAAGAAATATTATTTTTTATGTGTAAATATAATTTTTGTCTTATAATTTTTTCCTTTACATATAGATAAATTTTTAATTTAAACAAGAGTTGATAAATTAAAATTTATGCTTTATAAATTCTGTATTATTTATTATTAAATATTATTCTTGAAATATTAGTGAATATTAATAAAAAGTAGTTATTTATGTCCACTCCTGATAATGCAATATTATATGAATATTATATAAGAGAAATAAATAATATTACTTATTTTAATACTTTAAATTATCGGGAATATTACAATTTTTAAAACTAATAATTATAAAGTTTACGAATATTTTGTGTCTATAGTAATTCACATTATTTTTTGACTAAAATAATATTTGTAAAACATTTTTATAATATTCTACAGATAATGAAGTAATATTATAAAAACGGACATATGACATTAACACAATATTCTCATGATATTAATAAATATTGAATAATATTTTTTGGAATATTATTTTAACATTATTTTAATTTTTAATATAATAACATTGGTTTAATATTCACGGAATATTGTAGCGCTTATAGAAGGTGTTTAACAACAACTAGTTAAAATTAAAAATAAAATATTTGATATTTGTTCAGTTAAATTATTTAATATTTACTTTCGTTGAAAAGTTTCAACTTGTTAACATTAATATTTAAAATTTTTTAGTTACTACCCAACCATATTGAAGAGTACACGCTCGTATTTTCAAGAGTAACTTTTCAATCTCAACAGCGAGAATTTGAAGCTCATACTAAAGCAATATCAAGTGCACGTACCTCTCTCTTCTTGAGTGACATTCTTCGCTGCGGCGACGTACACCACCATGAAGAGCACGTAAATCCAAAAGATCTTGACCGGCTCCATCCTGCGTCCTCGCGATCCAAGGAGGTCGAGGAGAAACACCCTTACAACACCCGACGATGCATATCCACTGCACCAACACCACTGTACACTCGTCACCGTCAACCACGCGAATTTCTCAAACTCGCATATTCTCGACGTCGAGACGAACGTTGATTTCACATTTAAGCGACGCGGCGACAGTTTCGCACTTCAAAAGGTTACGACGCGGTCGAGTGTTTTCTGTTTTCTTCTCTTTCACGGTTGTGTGCGGACGAATCGGACGCGCGGTTCACGATCGAGACATTGCGCGACAAATGCGATTGTGCGATTCATGAAGGTTCTTGTGAATACTCCTGTGAGTACTCCTTAATTTCGATCACTTCTCAAGCTCGAGTGTTTCGGAGCACGTGAGGCAACGTAACGACGTTAACGCGCGCGCGGCTTGTTTTGAATGTGATTCAATTGTTCCCGAGAATGATCACACGACGACAAACACTACGCGCGAGAAAACGAACGACACAACATTAACACACTCGCGTTACCGACGAAAACGACAGGCGCACGTGACGCGCGCCAAACACGAGCGACATAAAGTTTACGAGGAAACGGAGCAACGCGAAGGCGGTCGGCCACCCTCGGTGAGCGTTGGCGTTACGCGCGCGAACTTGCTCCCACGCCGGTCGCGCTAAGAATACGCGAGATCAAAGGAGACCCGTGCGCCGCTGCTCGGCGCAGCGTTCCCGAAGACTCACGGAACCGGTCGAAGATTGTCGAGGAGCCGAGCTGCGCCGCCGCGCCGCGCTGGTCGACACCGAGTTTGTAAACGACGCGACGCGTTTCTGATACGCTGCGCAATGAGATTTTATTATCTTGCCAGTGCATCGATGGGCAAATTATAATATTTCGCTACGGAGACACGAAGTCGAGTTTGTAGCTGATAAATGCGTAGATCGTAGAATTTGTGAAAAACTCTTTTTTTACATCGCGTCGGTTTGAATGCACGTGGATGATCCGTGTCATACGCTCTCTTTACAGTTTGTAGTTGACGACTTTGAATTTAAATGCGCGCGCTTGATGTAAATTCAAATGCAAGCTGCGTTCGAAACATCACTTGAGTGTCATTTTATTCTAGTCGTTTTTTGATTGATTGATCTTTATTAGCTTCAGTAGCTAAACACCATTTAATATTAATGACATGGAGAAAGAATCTTCAAAAGCAAAATATCTTTGAAGGTCTAAGAAGGAGATATATGATTCTTGGTTGGCATGTAAATATTAATATTTAATGTAAATTACCCTGATAGATATAATAGCTTTGTTTCCATGGAATCCATTTTGCTAAAATATGTAAAAATTAATCCAAATCTGAAAATATTTACGTTGCATTTTCAAAATAATTATGTAAAACGCTCAAGCGTAATAATAATAATGTTGTATAATGTTTTGATAATCTAGCAACTTCAACGTCTCATAATTATTTTTACATTTGTATCTAGTCAAAACTTGAGATATTTTACAGAAATTGTTCTAACGGTGCTAATCTTCGATAATTCTAAATTTAAACTTAAGGGTGTAGCAAGGAATAGATCGGAGTCGAAAGCCACAATTTATCTTTGGGGTTCGTTTATAGAATAATTATACCAACTGTTACAAAAAAAAAAACTGTTGGTACTCCTATTAACATATTTATTTCATTTTATGGAAAACGTAACATTTCGGTTTCATGGTACACAGGATTAAAAGTTTCAGTCAAAAATAGAGACAAAGTAAAATGTTATAACCTCCTCCGACATAAAATCGATTGTAACACGGTAGAAGGTTGACAGTAACACAATCAAAATAAATAAAAATTTATTTATTAAAGTATAATACAATGAACTTTTAAAGTGAATATACATAAACTAAAATATTCATACTTCTTTATTATTTATATCCTTGCATGCTTTTCATAAACTAATGTACTTCTTGTGTTCTTCTTATTATATTCTTTCCAATTTTAGCGCGAGACATTTTAAAGTAAAAAAATTTGTATATAATCTAAAATTGTAAATTGTTATGATTTAAAACCAAATAAATTTGATCAGTCCAGATCAATTGTAAAATTACATTTGACTCTTAATAATAATGTTGCAACAGATCCCGACCATGTGTTTAAACTTTAATTTAACAATAAATTAATAATTTAACTAAATAATTAATTATATGTTATAATTTATAAGATACTAAAATAATTTTACTTAAATATAAAAGAAAGAAAGAGTACTTACTTTCAGTGGAAATATTTATATCGCAATTTTACGCTTGTGTATTAAAACTTTTGGTTACTAAAAATATACTTTTCTTTTTATAAACGTATACTGCATGCTTAAATCGTCGGAAAATTGACAATTGGACAATTTTCAATTATCTATGTTTATTACATATTATACTTAACACATATATGTATATAAAGATCAAAAATTTATATATATTCGGATTATTTTTGTTCTCCGTTATTTTTGACTCTACTCTGTAAAAGAGAAAGATTTTAAAACAAGAAAAGAATTGTAATAAAAATATTTCATAGATCGAAAGAAATTGTTGCGTGATGTAGTCCAGTTCACTGTTCCTCTTTCGCGGATTTCTTCTCAGGTACACGATCACACGTATGCATCACACGTGCACACCGTACATGCGTGCATTGGTGACAAGAAACCAGTCTTCCCGACAATTTTTGCAACGATAAAACGACTAACGTCTTCGTGGAATCGACAGGGCCGTACACGCACATCCGTTCTTCTTTGGTGGAAAAATACCTTTTGCGTACTCCTTTTAACTTTTTTCATCGCCTATACATATTATACTAATTAACAGCTTTGAAAAACATTCAAATATATATAAAATATCAATATAAAATGTAATTCATTTTAAGTTATGTATTTTAGTTTTATTATTAATTAATAAAAACAGTTAATTTACAATATTTACATTTTTTATAAAGTACTTGAGTAGAATAAAACCCAACACTAAATAAAGCCCACTTTTGAATTTAGTTTTTAAGAACGATTAAATTACATCACTTAAAATGTACATATGTCATAGACAGTAGATAAAGAGGGGAATTAGAAATCGTGGCAACGTTTTTGTTTAAAATGTAATAAAAATTTGTGACAATGTGGGTATATAAATTGCTTTTATAAAAATTTTTTACCGAGATTATTAAGTATATTATTTTATGGTTAATTATAATATATTGTAACATTCAACTTTTAAACTATTAAAAATAGTTATAAAAAAAAATTATATATATATATATATATTAAGGTGGTTCAAAAAAGCAATTATTTTTTTTCTTTATGTGCTTTACTGAAAATCAAAAATATATGTTGCAAAAATAATTTTTCACAGATTTTTAAAAAATGTTTTATTGGTTACTGTAGTCGTTTAAACACAAAAATCGACATAACATGCTATTTTAAGTTTTTAAATCATATTGAGGCATATTTTGTTGAGGGACGGGATCCGATAGCGCATGGTGCGATAGCCCACCAACCAATCATCTTGACTTATCTAATCCAACCAATGGAAAAATTCTAGGCATCAGACGCTGTGAGTGGTGGTGTGCTATCGTCCCATGTGCTTTCGGGATCCGCCCCCTGTTGAGTTGATCATTAAGATATTGTTGCCAAGACTCAAATAAATAAACTTGAAATTTTGTAGCCAAAAATACTGACAATAAGTCATTCATTTAATTCTTCAAAACTGGAATTTGTACGAAAATAGATATTTAAAGGCTTAAAAAATCTATTTTGACCAGTCGCAATCAAAAATCATTTGTGGTATCAGTTTTTTTGTTCAATGGAAAATATATTATGATGTACAAAAACTTTAATATTTATTGGTATATGCTATTGGTATAATGCTGCAGTCATAAAATGCTTGAAAAATGCAATTTTTCTTAGGCCTAGCCCTTATACCAACACTATTTAATTTTTGCAACAATTTTTATTAAAGAAAAATGTTTTTATATAAAATACATTTTTATAAGAAAATATATTATATAAAAGTTTTTATAAAAAATATTTTTATATAAAAATTTTATATAAAAAGTTTTGTATAAAAACATTTTTCTTTTTATAAAAATATTTTTTGTGTTACAGATGAATTCCTCTATGTGTACACAAGATTTCAGAAATTTTTGAATTTTTGGGTTTGCAAACGTTCCGTGAGTTAGATCGGTAACGATGGCGGTATTTTGCCATAATATAACACGTGGCGAGTTAACTAATTGTGCGTTATCATATCGACATTTGTATTAGAAGAAATTTTATTATTATACTTATAACTATAAGATAAATAAATTGTATTACTATAATTTTGAATATATTATAATTATTATATTATTATTTATTAAACACATTTACAGATTTTATAAAGAAAGAACAAAATCGACTCGCAAAATTTACAAAGTTTAAGAGTTAAACGGCAAATATTAGTCAAGTGCGGTAGTTGATATGCGCAGAAATAAATTAAATTCTAGGTTGTCTTGCAATTAAAGAAATATATTGTAAAAGTTTTGGCTCTAGCTTTGAACCATCCTCAGCAATAATTCATAGGATTACATATGTATTAGTTCACTATCGCGCTTGATTCATATTCTCGGTGCTTAATTCTTAAAATTTGTAAATTTATAATTTCAATAAATGTTTTTCTGTCTTTATTTGAATATGTTTACATGTAAAACCTCTGATTTAAATTATTGATATTGGAATAAAAATTTAATCCATTTATATAAAAATTTGTACGAGTGTGTCCATATTGCAAATGACGGATCGTTTCCAAGCTTTAATTTGTTTTATACTTGTTACCTAAGTTAGCAAACGTACTATAACAATATAATTAGAAATCTGTATGCAAATAATTAATTCTATTAAACATTGCTTATTACAGAAAAGTGATATCAAAAATAATATAAAAAGATACTGAGATATTGTATTCTTTAATAAGTTTTAATTAACTTTTATAATAAACTATTCGAATATCATACTGTTTTTTATATCTTTACGCACTGAACAAATTATACAATTAAAATTTTCATAAATATTTGTATGCTACTTTTGACAGGATAATTCTAATCTTCTGCTGATTATCTCGAAAAATATGAAATATACAAAAAAGAGTTAAAACATTTTTTCCATGATTTTGAGGGGAAAAGAACGGCACTCTCAATTTTTTATTTGGAGGACATTTTATACGTAATTTAAAGGTCTAATTTATTTTTTTAAATGGAAATGTATATTTTTTATTGCAATATCTTATTTTACGTAAAAAAACAAATAGCTTTTGTAGGAAACATTTTTTTGATCAATCTCTATTTTAGGAGATATAAAAGTAAACAGCAAGACATAGTTATTGCATAAAATTTTGTCATTTATTACAACAAATGCTCAAAATGTTTTTGTTGTTTGTTAAGCAATAATAAAGGCGATTCTGAATTTCTGAACGAACAGTTTAGACATTTGGAAACAACAAAAAACATTTTGAACATTTGTTATAATAAATGATAAAATTTTATGCAGAAACTATGCCTTGCTATTTTCTGTTATATTTTTTAAAATAGTGATCAAACAAAAAAATGTTTCCTACAAAAGTTACGTGTTTTTTTTAGGTAGAATAAAATATTCTGTAATAAAAGATATACATTTCCATTTCAAAAAACAAATTTGACTTTCAAATTACGTTGAAAAAGCTCTCTAAATAAAAAATTGAGAGTTTTTTTTCCCTCTCGAAATCATGGAAAAAGTGTTTTAACTTTTTTTTGTATGTTTCATATTTTTCGAGATAATCAGCTAAAAAGTTTTAAAATAAACACCCTGTATAATATGTCTTTTTACATAAAAAGACGTTAAAGATGCGTCGATTATTATAAATATACCAGGTAATCTGTGGTATCAAAATGTGTGATATCGCACCGTATGCTCCCACTTATTATTGTTTTTATAAAATATTTAATATATTTATTTTGTAAAATTATAAAGAATATATTACTAACAAATTCATACGCATATTCAAAACTGTATAATTTTTAATAATTTATAAATTTTATGCAATTTGCTAAGTATTGTATTACTGGTTTAATTTCAAGAATATGTTAAAGTATTATATAGGCAGGTTTAAGTATTCTGGAATGTATATTATATATTTTTAAAAAATGGTATATTATATTTTTAAATAAAATTATAAAATGTATTTTTTATCAGATATTTTAATTTTTGGTATGATTTTTCCGTTTTTCAGTCCATATAAAACAACTTCTGAGAAATAATGGAATTGATGTCGAATCGATATTAATTCGATGTCGATATTAATATCCAAATAGTATCGAAATTCAAACATTCTAACATCAATGTAGACTTCAAATTTGATTTCATTTTAACCGTCAAAATGATATCGATTTGATGTCGATTCGACTTATCATTTCTCCCTGGGTAAAATCCATAATAAAGTGCTTATCTCTTCTGGCCGTTGCAAATTCATGTTTTTCTTTGTGGCAGCTGTAGTAGATATCAAACTGTGTCCTCCGTATGATGCCATGTTCTGTCTATTCAGAGGATTGTAACTATATAAGCTGGGCTAGAAAAAGGTTGTCACAAAAAATCTTACGTGGATCATCTTGGATACTGATTTTATCCTTGTTGTTCAGCAAATGTTAAACAAAAATAAAACAATACGCATTGGCATTTTATCTTTGTCCAACATTTGGTTAAAGATGGCGACGCTGTGGTCTCTCTCCACGGGACATTTTTCGTGACCACTTTCGACCTCTGCAGTTACATCTCCTTAATCTTACTTCATGTGTCCATTGAACCTCCTGTATTGCAGTAACGTCTGCCTTGCATATTTCAGTTTATCTGCAAGTCTTTTTAGTAATTTATTTTTATATATAATGTTTGTATATTCCATGAAAAATTTTTAGATTGTTTTCTTTTCTTCATTGCTTTCGTCGTTGTCTGGTGTTCTGCCCGGCTCTGTCAACCTGAGATCTCGTAACTGTGATTCTTTACGGATCGTGTTGTTAGCCCTGTGACAACTCCCTTTTTGAAGAGTCATTTCTTCCTCTCTCGTTTGCCCTGATCCACCGCGGTTTGTATTCGATCTCTGGAAGGATTACTCATGTTGACCAGGGTTCATCGCTAGGAGGTGAGAGTAGGAATTGGGTAGGAGAAGCTATGCGACGCTAGCTGCAGACGGCATGCACTACCTCATTTAAATCCTATTATATTAGATTAATAAATTTGTATACTACTATATACATTTTAGAACAGGTTTGAATAGATTTTTATTTTTTAATGCAATATAATTAACGATTTTTGAAGTTTATAAAAAAAAAACAGGAATTGGTAAAAGAACCATTCATTTTAAAGTAATATTACAGGATTCGGCGATAACGTCTTTTTTGTTGTTAGATTTGAAAGAAATATATATTTTTTTCCATAAATTGTATAAGAACATTTTTGAAATTCTATCTGATAATATTATTATTTTGTCAGTAATCTATATTTTCTTGAAATAATTCCATAAAAAATTTATCTCTCTTTTTTTTTGTCCGCAGTAGATAAGGAAAAAAAATTATTATATTAAAATTGTCTAAATAATCGCTCAATTACAGCATTTCGTACAATGAAACCTTCTCCAGGCTGTCAGAAGTTTGTTTATAGGAACTACTTCATCATTTTTTACTTCCTCTTCTTCTTTCATAAGTACTTCTTTGAAGATCAGAGATAGATTATGATGAACAGCACAGGCAACTAGAATTGTCGCAGAAGTTACGAGTTTTGTTGTAAGTCCTCTCGATAAACATGGAAATCATCATTTCTACATACCAAATGTTCTTTTCATTATAGTCATTTCTTTATATAAATATAATTTCTATAATTACAACAATTTACATATTATAGAATAAAATTTAAAACTTTTTCCTTAACAATGACAGGAATATCAATTGGAGTAAGTAAAAATGTTAACGCTGGATATCCAACATCTCTAACTAGCACACTCTATAATTCTTGATGTATATATAGCATATAAATTTGTAAAAATTGTAAGAGTGACGTTGCACGCAAATTTGAAAAACTGTGTTTTGAGAAAAACGCGTTTAAAGTTTTGGTAACTGATTTTTTGTGTATAAATTTGAAAATTTTTAATTTATCTCTAATCTGCGATGCCTGCCCCATAAAGCTGTCCTTCCACAAGTTCAGCAGCCTTATTATATTCCTTTCTTGTTGCTAATAATGATATTCTGGTCTCTTTTGCTTCTTGGGTGAGACTGCGCTCGGCAAGTACGACGCGCCGCGCATCTAATTTTTGGCAATAATAATGATAAGTAGTGGACAAACCACCATGAGATTTCAGATTTGCAAAATTTTTATTAGACTGTTATAGCCATCATTATAATAGCAAACAGCCAAGTTTGTTGCATAAACACAGAAAAACTAATGTCGTCGCATAAACACAGAAACCGACGTTTCCAAAACTATTTATTGATATAGTACAAGTAATGACATCTATATTGTGTTAGTCAAAGGTCTATTTTTGGTACAAAAATAAGACCCAAATACCTACGGAGCATAGAGAAGACGGAGCCGCTTCAAATCGCTTGCAGTTACTCGGTAGGCGCATAGAGACGATTTATTTAATCAGTTCAAACACTATAATACAGTTTGAATTTTGTTCTAAAACTACTTACAGCATATTTTTATAAGTATAAACTAATGATTTAAGCAAAAAAAAAATCAATTTTTTCAAACCTCAAGGTTGGTGTTACCCCTTAATATAATTTTTAGTTGCTAATACATAAATTTAATTATAGTAGCCGTTTTTAGTGGCTCTAATATGCCAATACACAATAGTTAATAATTGTTATAAGGCATTTTTATTTTTAAGCTTTTCTAAGATATATTTTTTTCAAGATATATTATTAGTTGATTAATTACATATGCGCATTATCACACGAATGTATGATCCAGTCAAATGTTGTTTTGTTACTTACCTCTTTATTTGACTGTACACATTTCGAGTTATGCAAAGTTAAACATTAACATGGGATTTTATTAGAATGGTTTTTTAAGTGGAATTGTCATAACAAAATATTTCTTTGATAAATCAATTGTTACTCCAAAAAGCGGTTTAGCAACATTAAACCTATTATTTTATATTTGTTGTTTAATGTTAAACAAGGATAAAATAATATTTCTAATAATATTAAATAAAAAAATTTTAACAATAAAAAATTAAAAATATATAATTTTGTAACAAAATACTGTACTTTTTTTAAACTGAATCAATTTTAAATTAATTATTTTTGAACTAGCCATATTACCACCATTTTTTTCTTCCACCAATTATGTAATGCGTCACATTTTTATCGTGATTAAATCACATTATTAAATCACGTCCTAAGTAATAAATATTTTATTACTTTGAGTCTAGAATCAATTAAACAACACTTTTATGAATATAATCGTTTAAGTTTCAATATAAAGTATTGATTATAATTAAAGTTATTCAATAAAATGATAATGGATGCTGTATTACCCTCTTCTGCTCTATATGTAGTAACAGAGCAATAATAAAAAAATACTTTTAAAGAAACTTTTATTTTTTAATAAATCTAGTTATATCACTTAAAACATTTTAATTTTTTAAAGTACTTATATCAGAAAATAATTTATAATCTGTTTTGATCCGATAAAGCAAACAAGAGAATTTGTTGTATTATCCCAGCACAATTAAAACCAAAGTGACATGTGCTTCCAACAAATTCTTTGGATTTTCTAGGTATCTACGTTAAATCAGGCAACTAAATAAAGCTTTCACACGTGTATTCCGGCATTAGTAAGATAACTCACAAACTGTCTTTGTATATTCGGAATTGCGTATTACCAATTAAAACAATGTTGTTTTTGCATCGCATATATGTTTGTACGTCTCGATAAAAATAGCACTTGATATTCTCGGTAGTGCACTGAGAGGCAAATTAAAACATATTATTCTGAGATATTAATGCCTCTACCGCGGTCATAACAAAAACGTTTTAATTAAACTAGTTCCATGATTCTTAAGAAAACGCCATCACATGCGCCCTGAAAGTTAATAGTAGTCTTCATAAAAATGCAGATGTCTTCATCATGCCATTCATTTCTTTTCGTCTCTTTTTTGAATTATTAATTTCTTCGCAGCTATGAATCTCAAGAAGGATCTGGGAGTCGCAGTATTTCGCTTTTAATTTTTCTTCGTATATACAGCGTTAAATGTGTGAAATTTAAATTATAAAACTTTTTACGTATAAATATCAGAATGTCCAAATAATTTGCAATTGATAGTCGCAATATCTTAAATTTTAACAAAAACTGAAAATTAAATCTATTTTTTAGAATAGATTTAATTTTCAGCTTTTGTTATAATTTTCATTACAAAGTAGTTAAAATAAGAAGAGAAAGAGAGAGAGAGAGAGAGAGAGAGAGAGAGAGAGAGAGAGAAAGAGGAACGGAAAGAATACTTAAAAATGTAACAGCTTTGTACTTAATTATACATTATTTAATTTAGTTGAATTGTTTTATACCTTTTAAAAACAGTATTAGCTATTTTTGTTTCCATTTGCTTTGTTTCTTTTTTAATTTTAATTTAAATTTATTTTAAATATTTGACCAAAAATAAAAAATTCTGAAAAGCTATTATAAAATCAAAGTATGCTCTTGGACGTGCTAAGAAAAATATTAGATCTCTAAATATATATAAAATCTACAGAAAAATCGAGAAACTTCAAAATTTGAAATTTGTATAATTTTTAAATTCAATTCTCATATTTTTTATATATGACATATTAAAATACTGTATGTTGAGATAGGCGGAATACAAGAGAGGTTATAAAATAATGTTATTATTTAATTTTGTATTCGTTTATTATAAATAACAAGATGCATATATTCGGTGCGCACGTGTCATTTAACTTGTATAATATATTTATATATATATGTATGTATATGTAATCAAGCTCCGTCTAAGTTTATTTCGCTTATTCCCTGTACTATGTCTCATTTATGCTGAGTGATTAATACACTTCGCTAATATCTGTTTTGCGATACCGCGTGGAAAATTCGAAAACGAACTTTGCGCATCGTGCGACAAAGGAAAATCGTGTTATCTTCTCACGAGGTAGAAGTGGATGCTGAAAATCGATTGATCTCGATCACGCGTACTGAATGAATCTTTTAAACCCTTCGAAACCAGCGACATTATCGCATTTTCTTTCAAGTAACATTGATGCGATTAAAATGTAGATACAAATCCGGTAGAATTTTTTATTGTTGAAAAATGTTTAAAAATTCACCATACTGATATGCGTCTTGCGAATAACATGGGCGAACATTTGAATTAAAATTGATCAGTCGACGGACAATTTAATGATATCGCGTATTGAACTTGGCCGATATGTCTAATTAAATTCAACAATACGTCGATGTACGAGTTCACAACTTATTCGTTGTCTTGAGCGTTCAAATAATTTGTGCCAATAATCGCCATGTCCGTATAAGGAAACTTTTCAATCTGGAAACGAAGGGATTAACGGCGGAGCATCGGTAGTCCTTAAAAGCTACATTATATGTATGCTCATATAGCATTCGCATTAGCAACGTTTAATGCGTGCGTTCCCTCAATTGTTTCATATTGTATTCCCACAATCCTAATGCTCCTATGTTCTCGGCTATCATTGCCTCTTAATTTGCGATAATCTAAACAACGCGTGTGTGTACACTTATTATATATTTTTATAAACTCTCTTTTACACATGAAAAGGTTAAACCTTCTGTCCCACGAGATATCCGCTATTTCGACTTCCTTCGTCATTCTCGCATTATTTTTTATCATTGTTACCTGCTGTGAAATCAGAGAAATGTATAATCGCATAAATTAACGAATTTTCTTTTTAATAAAAATCTGTTTAAAGTAATACTATTAGTCGCAAAAACTTGTTTTGTCACTGTTAGCAATTTTTCAATTATTTATTTACTTTTTATTTAAAATGTGTAATTAAGTCGTAGAACAAGTTTCATGTATTCGATTTTATTGTATTATGAATGTGTGTGAGTAAATAAAAAAAACGATTAAAATTGATTTTGAAAAATATGTTTATGCCGATTGTTAAGTGCAATGCTTCGAGAGAAAAGACGCACGAAAAGTGAGGAATTTCGAGGGACGCATTTGAATTACACACGTAGAAAAGTAAAGATGATTAAACTTTGAAAAGCTACGTACAACATCTTATAGCAGGCACATCTTATCATATCACGCTAGAGGCTCGAGCAAGCCTGGTAAAACCACACAGAAATACTGAACCCGACATTTGTTGTATTTCTTATTTCTTGTTAATTAATTACGTATATCCTCTCTTTCTATATCACTCTTACATATATGCATTCGTTCACATGCGTTCTTTTTCTTCCTCATACGGGCAGTCTCTTTTGTTATCAATTAAAGAAAGGATGCGAACGGTGCGTACAAGTGTAAATAATAAACGAACAAATTTTTATCTTGTTTAAAGGGACAGAGATTCTAGATTATCAGAGACATCTCCCTTTAAGAATAACAATTGTGATAGAGACACTAAAACGCGGAGCTATTATTTTCTTTAAGAAATTTTTACAAAATTGCAAACAATCTTTTGTTTTAAACTCCATTAATTTTTTTATTATATTTAAGAATATGTACGCAAGTTTTATTGAAAATATGTAATCCGTTCAGATAATTTCAGGCATTTTATACCGATTTCAATGTATATTTGTTATCATTTTATCTCAAAAAATCTTATATGATAATAAATAAATTAATTCGTATAAAATAATAAAAAAATATTGCAATTTTAAATAATAAATTTAGAATTTACAAGATTTACTGATTCTTTATTGAATCGATTTAATGTAAATAATAAAACTGAACAAAAAGTAAATTTAAATGTAACTTTTAACGCTGTGATAAAGTAATCTAAAAAGTGAGTTATAATTTATATTTTAATTAAAACAAAAATCTTTTGTAAATTAACTTTTAACACAACAAAAGTAGATTATGTTTTAATAAAATCTTTGATGATTTTAAGATATTTTTAATATATCATATGCACTGTGGGAAATATAGAATTTGACTTTACTTTATAAAAAGTTATTTGCAATTTGTCAATGTTTTATCAGTCCTTTGCAATATTTATTTTTTATTTGAAAAACGAACACGCGCCTTCTTCAATGATGTGTTGTTTTACATTTTGGAAGTCTTTTGTGACGTTCTTTAATAAATTCATTCATAATTATACAGTAACGTATCATTTTTTTGAAGATAGTGCTCAAATATGAGTCACATATTAAATATTGAAGGAAATCTCTCTTTTACTTTTTTAATGAACGTGTTATCAGTACGCATTACGTATTTGTAAAGTCATGCTTATAACTTTGTTTTGATGTTAATATATAATATATTCCCATATATGTATAGAATTGTGTATAAAATAGTTGAATATTTAAAAATTGTAAAAATGTAATAATATTAAAAGATTTATAAAAAAAACATACGAAAAATATTACCTTTTCATTTAACTAAATGTTAAAAAATGAACATAATCATGAATGTAATTAAAACGATTGAGAAGTTTGTCTTTGCTGTAAAAAATAAACGATGACTTTAAAAAACGTTTTGCACCATTCACTAAAATTTTTAAAACAGAGAACTAAAATTTATAGTATATCCAATAACGCAGCAGTAACATTACTCTCTCATTTATCCTTAATATTGTTCCTTTACAACATTGCATGTCGAGCAAGTATATTGATAAAAGATCTGATATCTTTTACGTATTAAATTCTATCTTTAAAGCTCTTAACTTATAGTCATTTAGAATTAAACATTTATTACGAATGCGTGTGGTCGATTCAGCGCAAATCGCGATTAAAATAAACGTGGTGTGCCGATGAAAAAGCTCCGGAGAAAAATCAACGATTAGTGCCGCGAGGGATCGTTGCCCGACGAAACCTTGAAATTTTCTAATTTATTGAATCGCGTCATTGTCCGATTATGCTCGTTTTGATCACGTAACGAAAATCGAGGGTGTTGGTAGAATTCGACGATTAACATTTAACAGACGACTGCCTCCGATATTGGATTCTCCGTGATGTGTATGGTCGCGGTAGGCCAGTCGATCTTCTTGCTGCAAACGTGATTCAGTCCTTCCAATGATGCCAGTCTGAAATCGGCCATTTTTAACGGCGACAGCGGGGCCACTGTAAATGAAAATACCAATAGGTAATATCTTTGATTTTGCTTCGTTATTTTTTACCTTGCCTTGAAGAGGCTGCAACGCGCATGTACATAATTATGTTTGTTCGCTCGAATTTTGTTACACAAATGTAAAAAAAAAATCGCTGAACGGAGAATACAAATAAAAGAAAGCGCACATGCAAAGTAAAACGAGAAAGGTGTTTTGTTAGTGGACTGTTGTGTGCGCATAGCGAGACGTGGACTGGTAAAGATTGTTCACTATTCTATGATGCCCAGGTGCGAGATTGTTTTGTTCTGTCTCTTCAGTCGTTTCTTTTTGAAAAACAATTTTACAAAAAACATGATCTAACATGAGTGTGTGCTGTTGCAAAATAAGTCAATTCCCTTTTTATTTATGTAAAGTAAATACTTCAATTTGGATCACCTGTATCAGAGTGTAGCGCAACAGGTCGGTCTCTGTTAATATCGCAAATAGATAGTACCTTGCTATCGATTACAGAGAACCATGAAACAGAAGAACTCAATCGGTAAGACCAATTTATTACAACAAATTTATTTCACCGGGCATTAATAATATTCTCTGTGCATTTGTTCGTCTGATATTCTTTAGTCGAATTTTTGTTTTAAAAATTCGTAATAATAAAATAAATACAGAAAAAAAATATTACAGATACCAAATAAGTGTAGGAATAAAATATGTAATGTCTATACTGATATATGCGAAAAAGTTTAATACAAGCCGATAGATAGAGACTTTTATTATTCTTGTCACCAGCGTAGACAAGATCAGTACGGTATTAGAAAAATTGTTACGGTTATTTGTTAAAGTTAGTTTTTTTTTTGAGAATCTTCGAAGGGTCCAGGGTAGCCCAGGACATACAATTGTTAGTATCTTTCATACCTTCCGAAAAAAAGTTTGAATTCCGACTTACTTAACATATAGACGTGGCCTAATTGACCAACTGCGCGCTCGACTCTCCTTGCGGCCTTCAATTCCTAATTACAATTACCTTCGGGTGTTGTCGGCTTCACGGGCTTCCGCGGGGATCTCACCACTAAAAAGTATAAGAAACAAATATCTCTTAAAAATCATGATTGAAATATTGTTATATCGCGCACTGAATTCGCAACTGCTATTGAAAGCATTTTTCGTGCGAAACATTGATAGGCCAATTGTTCTTTATAATTACGAGTGGAATATAGCAAAATAATAGTGCAACAATTGATTCGCCGAAAGTATTGCTACAATAATGTGTTTGTTGAAATATGCAAAGATTAATTTAAAATGACTATTGCCTTT
Organism: Solenopsis invicta; assembly: GCF_016802725.1. Taxonomy (NCBI): domain Eukaryota; kingdom Metazoa; phylum Arthropoda; class Insecta; order Hymenoptera; family Formicidae; genus Solenopsis; species Solenopsis invicta. The sequence goes on along the minus strand of NC_052664.1, from coordinate 13,379,333 downwards.
CGACTCAGGTTCATGTCAAATAAAGTTGATAATTTTAATTACCGACTCTCATATAACATGATTAAAAAAATTAACATATTCTCTTTTTGAAATTCAATTTGTAAGTATTCAGGAATTTAAATAATTTTTTTTTCTAGTTTTCTCTCTTTCTTTCTCTTCTAAATTGTCTCTAGATACTCATGATTTTAAAACAAGAAACAACTGTAAAATCAAAATCTAAATCTGAGTCGTTTTCAGACAACAGACAAATATAATGCTGATTAGTCTGAATTTTATAATGCTTTACTTCATTTAATAAGCATTGTCTTCAACGGAGATCGTAGCATTCGGAATTATCCGAAATAATAAAAAAAAAAAAAAATAGCAAATAAGCAAAAACTATTTACGCTACTATTCAGCTGAAATTGTTATAATATATACGTACCACTCGATCGATCCGAGACGCGTGGGAAATAAAGGCGCAAGTCGATGAACATGTATAATAATTTTTTCTTATTTTGTCTCATTTTTTTTTCTAACATATCTCAAAATATTAATGTATTAGTAAAATTTATAGACGAATTCAATGCAATCTTTTTTTCAAGTCACTTTTTATTTATCAGTCGAGCCAGTGGCTTTTTAACGAATAGAGGTACATGTTCGAACACGTATTTGAACCACGGTGTAATCAGGTAACATTTACTATTAATTAACACAGAGACAAAACAGTTTATTCGCCAAGTTTATTATAGTACACATTTAATTAGCGTTGTGATAATTGAAGACCCCCATTATTAACCCTGTTACACCCGAATTCAAGTACGTCTAAGTATATAGCGCCACTTGTACAACATGGAAACATTTGTATAACAGCGATAATTGCAACAACAATTAACGACGATAAGAATAATAGAAATAACAAATTAGTCAGCGCGATAGTTTGAATGTCATTTGCAACTATTCGCTATATCAATTATTATAATTCTGTATTAATTAGTAAATAAAGAAAGGACCGAACAAAGAGCAAAAGACACGAATATATATATATGTATATATGTATATATATGTATATATATGTATATATATGTATATATATGTATATATATGTATATATATGTATATATATGTATATATATGTATATATATGTATATATGTATATATATGTATATATGTATATATATGTATATATATGTATATATATGTATATATATGTATATATATGTATGTGTGTGTGTGTGTGTGTGTGTGTGTGTGTGTGTGTGTGTGTGTGTGTGTGTGTGTATATAATTTAGAAATTATATAATCAGATCTTAAATTATATATGTATCGGTTTGTGAGAAAGCATAGTGTTTCGTGATTAGTTTTTGTGATTAAAAAGCTGAATGAAATAATATCATATTTAATTAAAAAGAGTATTATTTAATCACTTTTAAACTTATGTGTAACGTTTTTATAAATATATATAAGTGTAGTAGCTTCTTAGCAGAAAAGTTATACTCTCCATAATATAAAATATGTGTGCTATATTGTCGAAAAAGAAAACTCTCAATGTTTTAAAATTCTAAAACGTTAACTTATAATAACTATTTCACATAGTTACAATTTAATATACATTTATTTATAAAAACATGCGCTTGAATGTTGCACAAATTAATTTTTCCTAACATTTTCAACGATAAAACGATTTGATTAATTTGCAAGCGTGAATTTCTTGTTTAAATTCAATAACAAAATAAAAAGTTATGGTATTTATATAATGAGCAATCAATATCCGTTGTATATGTGATCTACTCATATAATGTCTATCATTAAAAGAGGTATAGTTGGCTAAAGACACACATTCATCCGAAGTATATTTAAATATGTAAAGTATTTGCAATAGGCCAAACGTTTATTTAACACGGTGTACCAGTCGATAAAGTGAACTTAATGCTATGACGGCAATCAAAGTTTCTCGCTTGTCCATTTCGACGTGTAGTCGTGCGAAAGATGATGTGATCACTTGCGAAGCTTCGGAAGTTTGTTATTTATTTCGCACATGATTATTTACACTCATCTGTGGCGAACAGATTGGTCATAGTTTCTTTCTTTCTGTTGCTTTCATTACATCTGTATGTCATTAATTACAAAAAAATATATTTTCTACGGTTATTATTTCTACTGAAATATCTTGTGTCATTCTGACATAATTATTTTAGATAAATGGCAGTAATTACTGACATGTCACACTTCCACTTGCAAGCGATCACGAGATATTTCTTTATGAAACTCGACGACGCGTGCGCGAATTGCTTATTACCATTAAAGATTAATGAAAATTGTTGATTGCGTAATATGGTGGATTAATTTCTGAAATGTGGTTCACGAAACGCTCACTTACCGTATCCTTCGCCCTGAAGAAACAGTCGGAATGCCTCGCTTACTTTACCCGGTTGTTCTTCCAATACCATACCGCAATCCGATATCTAGAAGATACGATATAGTTTTGACCACACGTTTTGAAATACATTTCGCAATAAAATTTAATCAAACTTATGAAAGTCTCTTTATTTTACTAAACTTTGCGATTTATGGTCGTAGTTTCACAATATATTCATATCCGATTTTATTAAGAGATATTTATGTTCTTTATTCGATAGTAAACTTAATTGTAGTTATATAATTATATTCTATGCAAAATTACTTATTATGCATTAACGATGCATATAAAAAAAAATTTAATATAATATAATTTAATATAATTTAGAAAATACATTTAGAATTTTTTTTTCATTTCTAAGGAAATATAATTACTTATTCATATTTTCCGTTAAACTTTCTTTTTCTCTTTCTCTTTCAGTTATATTTATATCTAAGATATAACGTTTCATTATGCGTTTCATAAAATCGTGTAATTAAAAAACTTACTTTCATCCAGGAGCTGTTTGTCGGATCCAAACGCCCATTTAACGTTACAGTGTCGTCAACATGAGGGCTTAACGCACCCGTGATGTTCATCACCGGCACACTAAGCGTCAATCCTTCCTTCTTGCGTGTTGGGTCCAATTCTCTAGTTATATTCAAATCCGTGCGACGAACATAACTGTCGATAAACAACGCGAGATTCGTTGGATTTACGCGACGCTCAAAATAGTTCTTGTACACTTGAACCAGATCGTGATTCCGTTCTTCAGTCCCCTGCATAAATTACGTCGATTACAATACATGCTACATGTTGCAAGTTTATTTTAAAATTATTCTATGTATATGTTTACATTTATTTTGTTATTCATAAAATGTAAAATTGAAGTTCACAAGATAATTATAATAATATCTATATTATATTCAATAGAATATAATTTTTCCAAATTTTAATGCAATTTCCTTTTTTGTATGTAATTATAAATATTTATTCTTTTAGTCATAAGCAATACAATTGTTTGCGAATATCAGTTTACTTCTAAAAAAGACGATTTCTTTAACCATTGTAATAATTTTAATTTTTATTGGTATTATAACTTTCTACTGATCTTATATTAATATTTATTTACATTAGTCAATAAATATTCTAAATTTTGTTTTTACAAACAAATTACATCGATTGTAACATAAATTTGTCGTAAAAAATATATCGTAAAAAAGTATACGAAATGTAAAGTGGTTTGCTAATGAGAAAAATGCATGCGAGTTGCACGCGACTTTGCCATTAAAATAATCTATATTTCTATATATGTATATTGCATATACTGATCGAAAAGTTTCGAGGTCTTGCAATCAGTGAGCCATTGTGTGTTCACGATCCGGTTTCTTAGCTTCATGATGGTGATAAAAACAACCGACAAGCCCCATCATTAGTGTGAAATGGGAGAAAAAGCAACGGATTATATAAAACTCGGAAATAGCAATGACGTCCGTTCAGCTTTGTTTAAAAATATATTTCCTCTTTTTTTAAATAACGTTGAAAATCTGATAACGACCTAAATACCGTTAGTTCAATGTACATGTATGTGTGTGTGTAATGTTTCATTAATCTTCAATCAGCTTTTAATCTCATGTATCATGCTACACGTTATCTTTTATTTTTATCATAACAGTACATTTTGAAGATAAAACATCTATATCATAAAATAGTTTGCTTACTACATTACACATTTAAAAAACAATACAATGAAAGGTAAAAGTGGTAACGAAATATTTTATTTCTGTTTATTAATATTGTTGTTCAATAATATCATTATTAAATTTTATTTTAAATTAATTTTATGTTACTTTCTTTTATTTAAACTTATCGAAAAATTAAAGCATGGATGTAAACATTTTTTTTTACTATGTAAGTTATGAACATTATTTTTTTTTTAAATCGATATTTGCTGTTACTTTATATTTGTTTCTTCAAAGGTTAGAGGTCGTCTTTGAACGCAATAATCTTTACGTTGTGTAACGAAGCAAACTGTCAGTGTAATCCCTAGTTTCCATAGAGATGTTCTAACGAGCCTTTGAAAGTGTAAGCTCCGTCGTCGATAATTCATCTTGCACTCGCGCATGAACGCTAACTCGGTTGCCATTATTTTGCGCCTTATAAAAGCTCGGCAGTTTATTAGCTTCATAGAATGTATCTAGAAGAGATAATCCTGCTAGGAATACGATTACCTCCCATAAAAGACATTAGAATAGGGACAGAAGATGTTTACATTACCAAGATAATTAAATAATTTTAAGTGGAAAATGTATTTAAAATAATTTTATAGCTTAAAGCTCTTACTTTATAATTTAACTACATTTTTCATTTAAATTTTTGTAAAGGATTTTGCTACATTAATTCTTCGGATAGTAAAATAATTTTAATAATTATAATATCCGTATATTTAACGTAGTAAAAAGATCTTTTACAATATAATTGTATAAATGTATTGGATTAAGTTATAAACTTTATTATATAAAATATTAGACTTTTTTACTTATAATTCTGTATTAGCTATATAAAAATGTCGCAGGAAACCACAATTATACAAAGATAAATATTTAATTGTAATGCTTTACATTTTCTTAACGGTAAATACTATTAATTTATTAAAAATTATCTTGTTAACTTTCTAATTATTTATTATACACGCATGAAAAATTTTTTTAGAACTTTTTGATATTTTCATGCTTAACTTTTATCTGTGTATATATTACATCATCTGATTGAAACAAACTATGGCTATGATATGAACAGAGCCATATTTTTTACTATAAACACGTGCCGATGTAAAAGCACGTATTACTATACTTTGTGTTTTGTTTTTAGTAAAGTATAATATCTTCACACCGCCATGCACAGTGAATCGAAACATTGGAATCTATAAATGTAACATTTCTTATTATAGCAAATCTATTCATAGCTTTGATGCAGTTCAAGATATAATTAAGTGCGAATATATTGAATGACATCTCGTGAAAATTTGAAATTTTATTTTTTACAATAAAAGAATTGCAATAATTAACATTCTTTCTTGAAAATTTGCTTCAGTTATTTTGTTTAAAATAATTCTCAGTTAGGAATGACAGACAATAAATGCTTCGTAAATTATTGCATTAAAAATATGGAAAGATATATCTCGTAAACGGGCACTTTCGGGCATTTAATTTTCACAGATATTTGAAGTAAAAATGTCACAGTGTAAACCCATGTTTTTGGATAATTCAGTGATATGTGATCAATTTTTTATAAAATTAAAAAAAATTATGATAATAGAAAAATATTTCTATGTAAGAATAAGACGAGTACATAAGTAACTGTATATAAGTAAAGTTTTATAATTATATACAAAAAACAACTATTAAATGTGTCAGATTGAACGTGCATAAACAGACACTGTTACAGATAAAACTTTATTGCGTAATTTAAAGATAAACAAAAATAATGTTTTGTTAACAATTTTAAAATTATAACATTGTTAATGTTTAAATAATGGTGACAAAGCAAGTATCAATAAAAATATATTAATTAATTTAAAGAATTTTAATTTGATCTACGAAAATAGAAGGCTTATGTCAGTCACAGTGATTCTTGGTGCTGAATAATAATTTTTAATTTTTACAATTTTTAATTATTTTTCCGCAATAAAATATATTAAATACTGTTTTTCTGGGGAGGAGGAGATATTATATTATGTGCTTCTTATAGCATTCATATTACTATTCCGGCTTCATAACTGTGTTTTAAATCCAACAAGTATGTGGCGCGCAGTTTGAATTAAAAATTGTATAAATTAAAAATTATCATTCGACACTTAGAACCACTGTGACTGACATAAGCCTTCGATATATTCTCGTGTTTCAAATTTGTTAGTCAAATATAACGTATTATTGTTTAATTTGATTGTTTTACATTTTTCATAGTTTGAACAGAAAAATCACAATCACATTTTTTTTAGCCCATGTTCACTAATTTTATTGTTCCGATCCACTGTACAACGGCACTGTGCCGTCAATGATCCGTAACATCGAAATTCGCGCGACAATATTATGCCAGCAGTGAATCGTAAAGCGTTAAAACATTGTCTACGTGATGAGAGTCATGATTTAAATTTAAATTTAAAACGCTATGTACTTACCCTGCCAAAATGATGCCACATCAGGTAGTCAAGAACACCTTGAGTCATGCCTTGCGATCTCAGGTGGCGTACATTCAACTTTTGATAACCCCACTCGATCCATCCTGCCTGCGTAGACACGCAGTTGATCAGGCACAGTGCATTTACTTTTTCCGGATGAGTGAGTGCAAATCTTGCCAGTATATTGGCACCAGCTCCGACGCCAAAACCAATTACAGATTTTATGCCAAAATGGCCAAGAACAAAGAGCAGCTGTTCGGCCAACTCTTCCATGGACGGATAAGTAAAACTGAAACATGTTGTCAATTAGTTATCATCTTTTTATGAAACAAGTGAATATTATATAACTATAAACACAATAAGAGAATCGAAAACCGATATATCAATATTTAAAGCTTATATAGTTTTTGGTGGATTTGGCACGCGAACAAAACCGATTGATAGAATTTCCGCATGTAAATCTGCATTGCGGTTTAAATTATTCTTTAACTTGATACTTAGCTGAGGAGAAAGAGAAAAACAGAGCGAGAGAGAATCAAAAGTTTCACTTTGATATGAGCTTTAAGGACACATAGAATACATATTGAACAAAAAATAAGATACATTTTTACCTCGTGTAAAACTTTTACTTAAAAATAAATAAATAATATGTTTTGATTTGAAAACTATGTATATTTATATTAATTATGTGTATATTTATATAACTATGTATATTTAAAGTAAAATGCAAAATTTCATTGAAAAAGTGTTATTAAACTTTGAATACATTTTTCTCAAAACATCTTTTTTTAAAGCGGTAGTTACAATTTAAACATGGTTTATTTGTCATGTAATCAATTTGAAATTTTTAAGAAAAATGTTTAACTTTTGATTACGGAAATTTCTATTAATTTTTAATTTTTCTTTTAAGTTATAACAAACAAAAAGAAAATTTTTCGAGAAAATGCAATTTTTAATTCAGATGCATGGTTTTATAAAAAATAAAAAATCTAGTTCGTTAATTAGATTAATAAATGGATCTTGATGAACTTTTATACAAATATTTATTAGAATTTTATTAGTATATTTAATAAATTTTATATAATACTTTTTCCTCATAAATTTTACAAATAAGTAATTGCAAAAGGCGATTTTACATAAAAATCGAAAGCAAATAAAAAATTAAATAACTTTTAAATACAAAAAATGTACTCAAATTTTACACAAGTACTCAAACGTAAAATTATTAATTTCTAATAATTTAAATGTATGTTAATAATAAACCAATGTAAATCTTGAATTTATTTCTGAACAATTCTATTATATTATTTTATAAATATATTAATATATACATATATATATATATATATATATATATATATATATAACGTTTATTTTTACTTGTATAATTATATACCTTCTGTTCAAAAAGTACTCAGAATTATTTATTTAAACATGATTGTACCGAAATCGAAATTTTTTTTACCGCTAAATTAGCATAGTTGTACTCGATTTTCATGCAGACTTTTAGTATATCAATTAGTTTGTTTATAATAGTTGTTTAGTCAGCCTTTGATATTCTCGGTGATTTTTACGATACCAAAAAGTGAAGAACAAAATTTTTGCTTCAAATTTTGTATTTACAACGAAATTTCTTATGCTGAACAGCTTAAATATTAAAGAAAGTCTATGGGAACAATTGCCTTTTGAAAATACAGACGTATGAGTGGTATAAGGCATTCAAAAAAGATTGTAAAGTGGTTGGAAATTTGCCTCGATTTAGACGCATATCGACATCAAATAATGATGAAAGTATGCAAAAAGGTGGAGAAACTAGGGCTTGAAAATTGGCGAATAAATGGAAGAGAGATTGCTCTGGAACTTAATATCTCTCAAAAAGCTTATTACATAGCATTTTCAATATTTTGGACATGAAAAATGAGTCGTAACACGGCTTATTCCAAAATAACTGAATTTTGTACAACTTTTTGACTCAAGAAACTCAAAAAATTATTCCTTATTATCTCATCACATAAATATCATTCTTTAAACACCGTTATTCGCCAGAATTGACTTTCTGTGACTTTTTTCTATTCCCAGAACTCAAATTATCACTTCGTGGAAAGCATTTTGAATTGACATATGACGTTAAAGAAAATTTGCTGAAGAAACTGAATGCTATATCTTTATCAACTTACGAAGTGCTTTGAAAAATGAGTAAAGAGTTGACGCAATTACGTTGCAAAGAATGGGGAATGTTTTAAAAAGAACAAAAATTGGTTTGTCCGATTAAATATCAATTTTTTATTTAATAATCTAAATTATTGTTTTGAGCAGAAGATATATGTAATAAGAATGTAAATAATATTATACAAAATATTTTATTATGATTTATAATAATATAAGTACTTCAATTATATCTTAGTGCTTTATTTGAAATAATAAATAGAGGAAATAAAGTATTATGTAACAATCGATGGAATTGAATCCGTACAAATGGCATAGATAGAGATTTTATAACGTATATGCATTTATATAACGAATAAGAATATAATTTATATTAAATCGCAGAATTTTGCGGATTTATAAAAGTAAATACAAGTTGCCAACAAAATACATTGACTAATTGAGAAATTAATTAGGTCACTGATTCGGGCTAATTGAGTTAATGTGTTGTTAAACGATATGTATATATACATATGCATTTTATAATTAAAGCTTAATTAGAAGCATTCATTTGTTGAGATTATTAACTATTAATTAAATTGTTCTTTAACAGACATTAGCAATGTAAAGGAATCTAATGCTTTAAAAAATTAATTGATATTTTTTTTTATTTTTTTATTTGTTATTAAAAAATATTGACTTACTCTTCGGGTAGCGTTGGTGCGCCTTCCTCTTGTCCGGGTGCGTTTACATGGTATACGCAGAAGTTTTCGAGTAGAACACGCATATCGATATAATTAAAGAACGCCTGGAAGCTCGAGATGTCTGTAAAAATAATTTTATATTTTGAAATTATTATAATATTTTTCATATACACTTCTTGAATACAATAATAATAATATTTAATTAAAATATATTTATAACATTAAATATGTAAGATTGAGACATTACATATAGCTTTACATCATTTTATGCTTCAGTTATAAATTACTCACAGTTAAGGCCTAGATCGTGATAAGTAAGGATAGCTGGTTTCGCTCGATTTCCTTGCACCGCTACCAGCAAACTTCCCTTGTCGGTTTCCACCCTTTCTTCCCGTACAGAGCTATCATCTCTGGAGAGATATCGCAGTGCTGGGAATTGCAATTGAATGTTTTTTAGCTCGATGTCATCCATGCTGTCGGAAGGCATCGTGCTGCACATGAAAATATTTACATTTAATTATTAACAAAACAGTATGTGAAGTTTTCTCCGTTAAATTATTAATCATATAATAATTTTAATAAATGTATAAAATTGTATTACAGTTCATATTTCTTAGAAATCAATATGCATTTTTAAGTAACGTATTTATGAGATGTTTGACAGTAAAATATGAACATAAATCAGCATAATTTTTAGATCAAAAATATTTTTTGACTATTATTTTCTTAATTTTTTTTAAGCTTATAAAAAATGATTATAATTTTTAATGATTTAAGCGTCTAAATTTTCTCTGTTAAGCGATAACTTTATCAAATTGATGTTAATTTCATATTTTTGAAGCTATTGTAAAATTCAGTTTTAGTAAGATTTATAACATATAAATTCGATAAAAATGTCGTACGTACGTTATTGTTCATTCGACTTATTACATCTGAAATATTCTTACTACTCTTTAATAAAAGATAAAGGCATGATAAAATAAATAAAATTTTTTTGATGACAAAAAAGGAATTTGACTGGACGCATTAGTATTAATTATTGGTACACATAAAAGGCATTATACATAAATCGATGTAAAGATATACGAGTACGTTTAATATATTTATATAAACGAGTTAAACTATTAAATCCTCAATATAATTTATTCTGCTATTTAGTCAAATAGCATATATTTTATTATTCGAGATATTTATATTTTATTTTTACATTTAAATTAGATGAAGTGTATAATGATTTTAATATCAGAGCATATTAGTGTAGTCTAGTCGACTTCGCTATAAGTTATTAAAATTTTTAATTGATACTTTTATTTTGTTAATATATTAAAGCATAGTTCCAAGAAAAGTAGCTGAAGTAGAAAATGGTAATCTTTTACGTCCTTTAAATAAATATTTTTATTAAATCTATTTCAAATTTTTCTTACCAAAGACAAGCATGCCATTTATTCTTATGGTCATAATTATTTTGCATTGAAAAACTGATATGTTTTGCATATTAATCTTGTTTCACTTGATCAGCATTTATAATTGTCTTAAGTAGAGTAACATATTTTGAAATTCTTCTATTCACTAAATATGTATTAATTTTCTCGAACATATTTAACAGCAATCTTGTAACAATACATAATAAAATAATTTTATTTGAAATATAGTTTAAATATTTCACAGTTAAATCATACATTATACAAAATATACGAACAGCTTGTGCTAGAAGTTTATCAATTTTTCATTTTGCTATGAACGTATTATTGCAACTTGCGTCAACTACACATCCTTGAAAATGAAGCGTAATTATCTCGCGGAATATTATGTAAGAGGTTTTTCGCACGATACGTAAGATATTGTTTGTTAATCGAGATGTTGAATGACGTTTTTTAAAGTATCGATCTATAGGCCACGCCCAGTCGGTCAAAGTGAAGTTGAGCAGACCTTACCGAATATGTTTTTAGTCTTTTTAATTTTATCATGAAATGCATACGTCACGTGCTTCGAGTATACACGGACCATCATAGCAATCAAGCTGGATTCGAGTTAATTATTTCTGATTCGGTGGCTCGGAAAATTAGAGGAAGTGTTTTTGTTCAACTGCAAGCTACAGTTAAAAAGTAATTCTTGGTTCAAGATTTAAATGTAAGTTAAAATCATCTTACTATAATTTATTTTCAAATTGGCAGAATTTTCAAATAGCAGATTTTGAATTAATGGGCTATGAAATCCACAAAATTTATAACAATAATATTTACTAAATTATACATTAAACAATTTCATGCATTTGAATCAATAGTTTGAAAAATGTTGTACAGTGGCTTACAACTATTACAATGGGTAGTAGATAATAATTATCAGATAATCAACATATCCCATGATATGATATCAAGTTTAGGTCAATCAGAAAATTCTTCTCATTTCTTTTACATATTTCATATACTTTCACATTAAACTCTTCAAATATTATTTGATTATGCGTAATAAAAAATGAATAATAACTTAAATTATTATGTTTTAGAAATAATACTATTTAGATAAATTATATTATCAAGTACTGAAAATATTATAAGATGTTCTTAACGTATTCACTGTATAACTTATGTAATAGAAGGAATACTTGATTAAAGCAAGCATTTTATAATATAATTTAATAAAGTAATATTTACTTTTTTTAATAAGTTGCGATAATATATTAATACTTTATAAAATATAAATTACACGTAACGTTATATAATGAAAGACGACAGATAATCTATAATGGATCTTCTCGTAATCTATTGATAGTTCTATATCAGCTTAAAGTTCGTACGAGCTTTACTTGTAAATGCATTTCAGGTTCAATTCAGGATAAGCAATATATCCCCATGTTATTCTAAACATGTAATAGCGGCAAGCACTTTAATCGTCCGAGGAGTTACATTGACATCCAATTAGTCATGGATTCGCTTAGTGCTCGAAAGACCTACTTCGGTATCCCAGAGGATACATGGCGCCAACCCAATTTCAGTAGGGCATAAAATGTCAGAAACCTCGTTTGACCTTTTTACACGATGACGCGCGCGTACGTATATCAGCGAAGTAGCTTGCTTTTTAGAAGAACCTTGTCAAAAGTATTACCATCCCACAAGGGAGCCATTCTTTCGTTTTTTTGAGTTTTCTGATGTTTCCATACCATTAATCGAAATTTTTTGTTCTACATAATCAACATAAACGCAGCGTAACATATTACATCAGTGCATTTACTCGACGCGTAGAAAGCGTGTTTTTCTCGCTTCTCCACGTGCCGACCCGACACGCGCAACCCGCTATAACATTCACGTTATTAAATTCCTTATCTAATCATTGTACGTGAGATAGATTGCACGCACACGTTTTCGGGTAGTCGTACTTGATTTAATGCTATAGTCACTTATTTTTGGAGTTACTACTGCGTTGCAGCGTAGCTTATTATTAGCGTCATGTTTTTGCCAAGATTTGGTTTCCATTTGTTTACAACATTAGAGCGAAGAAGAACGAGAGGTATTTGTTTACAAAAATATGATATAAATATATAATTTAATTTTAAATATGATCAAGAATTTTTGTATTTGTTTATAATCTCTATGATTATTAACATTTAGAATTACAAAATTAAAATATTCTGTAATTTAATAAATACATTTACGTAACTTCTCGTTCAACATTATTCGACGATATTGAGATCCATAATTTCTCAAGTAAAAAAAAATCGTGTTTTTCTTTTATTTTGTTTTTATTTTAGTTCTTAATAAGTACGAAGTGCAAAATGATAATAAAGGATACTTGTTTGTTTCCGTGAATAGTTATAAAGTAAAAGGAAGTAATTCGAATTTACGACGCGTTTCGCAGACGGCGTCGTAACGACTGGCGTTGGCAATCGATAAAAGCGAACGTGTCATTACAAATCCACTATGAAATCGATTACGAAGCACTTCGGGACTTTCGATTGATAGAGATCTCGATTTGAATTGACTTTCAATTATTGAAGTAGTAGTCTCCATAAAGTCGATTTATCTTCAAAACAACCGTTTATATTTCTCGTGCCGTAGAAGGAAAGTGAGATGTTTAATATGTTATACGATATTCCCAAATAATTAAAGTACGAAATGAAGATATATAGAAAGTTGAAAAGATTATTAAAGCAGTAATAAAAATTAAATGCTTTTATAAATCTAATTTGTTTCTTTTTACACAATCCCAAAAAATTATAAAGAAATGTAATCAATTAGTTAATTTTAGATACTTGTGTATGTATTTACGTATGTGGGGAGGAGAAGGGAGTGGCACTAATAGCTTGTACTTTACTTATTAATTAGATTTTTTAATTTGTAACACATTATTTACAATGATTCTAATTACGATAACAATGTCTAAGCGTAAAGATTGAAAAATGGATAAGAAATTCGTTATTCTTATTATACTTAGAATTTTATATATATATATATACATATATATATGTATATATATATATATATATATATATATATATATATAATTATAAATCACGAATATCTCAAATCTCAATAATATTCAATTTTGAGCATTGTTTTCTGCCAATTTCTTCGTTATTTCGATCACTGATAAAATAAATATCTTAAAGAGTATTTGAAGCGAGCAAGAAAACACAATTCTGATCACAAAGAAATAAGGTTTGTGAGATATAACAAAGGATAAATGTGGCCGCTCAATACGAAATTTGATCGACTATCTATTTTCTTTTGGTATAAATAAAGATATACTAAATATATAGGTACGTACTGTTCTTCCTTGTCGCTTTTTGCCAAGGCTTTATAACCAGTGCGCTTTGAAACGAAACTTTGTTCTTCCATTTGCAAAATTGGACGGATTCTCTTTTGTATTTCTTAAAACAGACTGAGTTAAGTCAATGCACGACTTGGAAATGAGAAAGCTGTCTCACAAATAAAAATAAAGCGTTGTGCCCGATCATCCGTCAGGGTTGCGTTACATATAATCTAAATAATCTATACAGAATGTAAATATAAACATCGCAAAGGAAAAGAAAGAAAACAAAGTCATAACGAACAGTGTATTATGTTTTAACAGAAACATTTAAATTTAAAAGAAAGTTGTCTTTCTTTAAAACTACTTAGTTTTAGACATTGCAAAAGATTGAATAACATACAAATTAACAAAAGTTGTGTGATAATATTTTAGAACTGTAAATAGTAAAACCTTCAGCTGATACCATGATATTTATCTAATTATTGGAACAAACATTGATCTTTAATGCGATATTTAATCACAAAAAAATTACATAATTTAAGACTCTTGAAGCTAAAATTTACTTTGTACATATATAAGACTTAAAATGTTTAATAATACATTTTTATTATAATAGCTAATTATTAAAAAAATTAAATTTACATTATTTTTTTAATGATATGTTTCAATAATATTAAAAATTTTCTGATATAAATGTATATAATAATTTTCCATATTTTACCATTTTTGTCTTAACACTCATTATTTATAAATAATAAATTTTTTTATCGTCACATGCAAACAAAGTTTCATATATATTTTTCTTATTAAACTTCTTATTAAACTAGTAATGTTATTAACTCAAATATTTTTAAATATTTTTTCCATTTGCTTCAAACAAGAAAAATGATACGCGTCTTTTCTTTATATGATAAATTGTTTTCATTTACTAGAAAGTATTGTTATTTCTTTTGAAAATACAGACATGTCGCTCTTTGTTTTCAAAATCAAGAACATTATTCTTTCTTTTACATTGCATTTTCTCTAGACTTGTAATCAGAATCATGTTAGTGTGTTTATGAGCTACTTCTTGTTTCATATAGTTTATCACAGCTCTTTGCTGTACTCGTATTCTACAATGTTATCATTCTTTACTGACAAAAAGATGTATTATCATATTTCCACGTATAAGTGTACTTTTAAAACTAGTTTGTGTAAAATGATTTTTTTTTATATTTTTTTTTTTTATTATATAGTTTACTTGCAAGTTTAACATTCCATTTATGAAAGGTGTTTGAGAAACTTTTAATACACAGCATGGCGTTCCATTTACTTTTAAGTCTATGAATACTTCAAGCGTAAAAACGTAATCCGTGTGTTAAAAGAAACTTTAATAGAACCGATAAATACTAAATCTCTATGTCTGGTAAAATATTCGCCAGAAAAAGTGTAAAAAAACATTTTTTTACATTCTAAATATTAAAGTCATAAAGGCGCTTGCCATTTAAATTTTGAACTTTAAAACTAAATCTTTGCTATTGAGTATTAATTAATGTTGCTATTACATTTATACATTTATTTTAAATAATGAGAATGGTCTTTGTTCTAAAAAATAAAAGTAGGAAACTTTAATTTTTTATTTCTTGGGAGCAAAATGGGATAATTTCGTTTAATGTTTTATAATAATTCACAAAAAATGTACGTGTAAGATAGGAAAATAATATAATGCGTTTAATGATAATATTTATAATGCGACTTCTCGCACGGTAATGAAGATTTGCTATCAGTAGTATCATAGTGCTACTTGAATTTCCAAACACGTCTAATTTGCGTGCGCGAGAGGTTTCTTGTATCTCCGATACGTCACTCAGCTTCTTCCGGTCAGAACTAAGTCCCACTATGTTCTTTTTCCTACTCTATCGTATACCGACGTGAAAACATAAAGCTCTATCTATTAATAATCCGTTTATAATATAATAGTATTATATGGTGAAACCTTTTCAATAAAAAACTTGTACTAGTAAACTATACAGTGATTATATGAATACATTCAGTGATGTTATTCGACTTTGTAAAAAATGTTATATAAAATAGAAAGAATTGTTTTTCGACAAATTTTTTAAGCTGAAAATGGTAATGTAATTTTCATGATAAGTAATTCGTATAAAATATTTTGAGTTATCAGCATATTTTGTAATTTGCAAATTAAAATATTATAGTAGAAAAGTTCTCGAAAATTTGAATAAAAAATTTATTAGAAATTTTTTTAAAAATAGTAATTTTTAAGATCAAGCTAATCAATTATATTTAGAGTGTGTTCAGAAAGACAGTATTTGCATCATTCTATCCTTGTTTACATCTCATGAATGATAAAGATAGAAAACACAAATAGCGCTAATAGCGGTCTCTTCAAACGCACCTTTAGACTTTTATGTGATCAGTAATTCTACACACGCAACACATGGACAGATAACAATCTAAATGTAATATGTAATTAGTTAATTTAAAGCGGGAAGCACACACTCTTGCATAGAGGTATAACCATATGCGTAAAGAAATTGTATTGGTCCATTAGCACATGAGTAAAGAAATGAATCAATCAATTTCTTCATGCATTTGGTTATGCAGCTATGCAAGAGTGTGTGTTTTCCGCTTTAAATTTTAATATTTAAAAAATTATAGTTTTAAATAATAATTTATAAATAACTTTTTTTATACGATTTTATCCAATCTAATTGATTCCATATTGTGTTCAAATATTCTATACATAATAATAGTTAATACTCTGGCAATCACGACTTATGAATGAAATACGTGGCTAATATATAAGATCTTCATATTTATTTATAGCGAATTCAATTGGATGCACGAGTGCGCATTAGTGCAGTCCAATCGAATTTGCTGTAAAATATGATTGTTAATTAAAAATATAAGCAATACATTTAGACATTCAATTTAATTCAGTAAATTAATATCATACCAAAAAAATATATGTATATATATATATATATATACATATATATATATATATATATTATATATAAATTTTCCAAATTATAAGAAAGTCCAAAAACAACGTAAATATTTCTTTCTTCATGTAGATTATTTTTTGTTGCAAGTATTTACATCATTTTAAGATATTCGTTAAAAAAGATGAATGATTAGTTAAGAAGATTTTAATTATTGAGTCTTGTTCAACTAAACCATATTTTATAAACTTTCATAATGGAAAATTGAACAAACAAAAGCAGATATCTCGAACTGAGAAGTTGTATGTAGCATCTATAGAATTCGCAGAACAAAGGACTGGCTGATCCTAGATCAACCTGAAATCCTACTTTTGGGTTCTAGAAATATCTCACGCTGAATATTCGACTGGTTCGTTGAAAGCACTTGCTGGTTGAAATAGAAAAAGAGCGGTAAAATATCTCTCCTCGTTGAATTTTGTACTTACATTTTACGATCGCGAAATATGAAAAATTCCATCGCGCTTAAATTAATTATGAAATAATGAAACAAGCATAAAATGCTTGTTTGCGAGTTTGATCGAAGAATATATAGTGTAATCTTTTCAAATATAAAGCTACTGACAAAATAAAATTGGATATAAATTGTAAAGTAAATTAAGAAATAAAAATTGTCATGACAACATATAACTAGATTTTTTCTTGTTATTATATTACAATTTTAGGTTATTAATTTTGTACCATCTTTTCACGTTTTATTTTTTTTCCATGTATACCACGTAATACTCGTTTATTTTTCTTCTTATCAGAAGAGTACGTCGTATCACTTGAAACATTCTAATTGTTTCTGTACACTTGCTGCCAAGGTTATGTTTAAAAAAAGTCTGTGACTGCATTCCATCTATTTTTTAATACTATAAGAATTTATTCGCGAATTACGAAACTCTTCATTTTCGTTAAAAGTTTGTCTACTTTTAATACCTTTCTAGGTAAATTTTATAGTTAAAGCTTTATAAAAATTTATAAAGTTTGACATCCAGTTAAAATAATTAAGTTTTATATATAATGTTTTTAAAATCGAAAACAAACGCGACGCGAAAATCAATCGCAAAGACAAGCATCATCGCGATGTTATTAAGACCAATCAATCGCAAACTATAGCCAAATAACGTCATGGAATTGCATTGGATATAACGCTATTTGATATCTCGTTACCCTTTTTATCGATCGATTGACCGAAGTGCGCAGATAGATTTTCTTTTTTTTTTTTGATCGCTATTACCGGTTGTAAGACGAAGCCTCCCAATAAAGATCAACTTACTCCGTTTCACTACCGATTCCTCGTGAGCTAAGGCAAGCAAATAAATCTCTATCTACCGCAAACACAAGCATGTTGCAGAATATGCTGTAAACAGAGCCGTGCCCAGGCACTGACTATTCGAGCTAGACAGACGTCTAGCAAGAAGTTAACCAACTATTATTAATAATAGTCTATTTAATTCAAACGTCCATTCTTCGCAATAATATAAGTCTCTGCATATCTCTACAAATAATTATCAAACTAATTTCTACGTGTTATTGTCTCAGTTGAATTACATTAATGGTTCATTCCATGCATCATTTACAGTAATGTAAAACTTAATCAATTTACCTTCGAGTCTTCAGTTCGGTATACAAAACGCTGCCGTTCAATATCTTTCCATTTATCAGTGTATACTTGTGCATATGTGTAAAGATAAATTATATTAAAATATTAGAATAGAAAATGACAGCTTGCAAAACACACTCAAATGTATCAATCGTTATGTTATCTCTATGGAGTTATTTCTATATTAGAAAGCTCTTTTAAAGTCAGTACCCAATGATCGAGGTGGAACTGGCATAACGCCAAGTTGTGTTGAATGAATCTCTAGCGAAAGTAGAGCAAATACTGACGTATGCGGTTTCATCACATGGAATTGTTACGTTTCGACTTCCTATCGGTATAATTTATCATTGTCTCAAGTAATTAATGATACAAACATAGAATCGATGCAAGAAGAAACTGATGTTCAGCAAAAAAAAAGTAAAATCAGCATAAAAAAGTGTAACGATTAACGAATCCTCTCTTCCGAGAAGACAAAGAATTTTATTGGCGACTCAGATTGCTTCTCGATCGATATACGCCCGCTTTCTTTACGACGCAAAAAGCAGTGACCTATTAAAAAAAATTTACACGCTTTATCTTATGCTCATATAAGATGGAACTTATACATTGTAAAACTGTGATTTGTGCAAGAAAAAGATTTCTACAAAATCAATTTTGTTTAATTACATTAGAACTTTTAATACTCTCTACAGACGTATACACCTTTTTTTAAAGCTCTTGGTCCATTTTTATAATTACTTTATATTATATGAATGTGAATATTGTTATCATTAGTATGAGTAATTTAAGACAATATTTAAAAATATATTTTCAATAACATTGTTGTAATATTTATAATTTTAATGACGTGTTATGACAATATTCAAGTTAACATAATTAGAAATTAAAAAAATAAGGCTTGTAAAATATTAATTAACAACTTTAAGAAATTTTGCTCAAAGGCGAATTGAAAAACTGTAGTTTAATAACTTTGATTGAAATTAAAACTTTATTGGATATGTTTACA
Source organism: Solenopsis invicta (assembly GCF_016802725.1). Taxonomy (NCBI): domain Eukaryota; kingdom Metazoa; phylum Arthropoda; class Insecta; order Hymenoptera; family Formicidae; genus Solenopsis; species Solenopsis invicta. The sequence goes on along the minus strand of NC_052664.1, from coordinate 13,359,578 downwards.
GATAATTGTTTTAATTAAATAAATAAAAATTTTAATTAATTTTTCTTTAATTAATAAATTTATAATACAATAAAGTTTAAATCATAAAATATTATTTTGTATTATATTGCATTTTATACGTGATGTTATTTATTTTATTCTTTTGTGAAAAAATATACAATATAATTTTTAATAAAATCCACGTACGTTATAAAATACACGCTACATTCGAACGCTGTATTCGAAGGAATTAAAAAAGCTGTATTTCACAGTTGGAGTTCAGTTTTTTTGCAGCGTCTGTTTGCACATTCGATGTAATATTAAAATAGATGGGACAACCTTTACGAATAATGGTTTTGCAGTGACGTGCACACCATTAAACAACAGCATATTACAATTTTAATAGTTCTTAATTAATACTAATTTTAACATTAATTGCTATGTTATAAAAACTTATCAAGAAAAGTTTTATCCTTTATCCTTTCCTTCAAAATATAGAGCATCTTTGCCCGAAACTAATACAAAAGAGAAGAAGTGACAGAGTGGAATTCCGTCGTTAACCAGAAAGCTCCTAAGCTGGCTATTACGTGGAATGTTACGTGTTACTAAACTTCCTCCAATTTGTCGGTTTAACACATTGACATATTTTCATCACGTAAAACATTCTTGTAATTTCAAACGTTGATAACCTTATCGTCATCTATTATAATATAATATTATATTATCATCTTATAACAATACAAAATAAACAAAATTGTATGTGACGTTTAAACTGTTTAAAATTAACAAAATTAAACATGCGGAAATAATAAATTAGAGAAAAAAATATAAGACATTTGAATAAAGAGAAAGGGTCAATTAATTTACGGTAATGAGCAACATTTAATTAAATGTATTATTTAATATCTCTATGTTTAATTCTTTTTCTTAAAACGGATTTTTATTATTATATTTATATGTTAATTTTAGATAAAAGTTAATATTTAGTTATTAATTGAAATGCTACTTATATGCTTTAAATGATATAAACTGCGAAACAACGCTTGGTCATATTTGTCAACGTGTAGAAAGGTAATTAGCGATAATGGAATGCGTTAGCCAAGACTCACATTTAATGTCTCATTGAGTTCTATGATTGGCCAACTTACGTAGCGTTGTGTCGCCTACATTCATTACTTGAAGCAATTATGCAACGGAAGTGTCACCGAGTTCACGTGTCGTTAATTCTTTTGAATTTTGTTAAATTCCTGTTACCAGATAAATCGTTAGAAATTTGCAACTTGATGTTAAAATATCTAAAATTATTATTATACGATTATTATTGCACAATAGTTTAAAACGATAAAATACTTAATATTAAAAGTAATAAATAAATATCTAAATCATGGAATGATGCTGATGACACTAAATTTTGAAAAATGTATTATATTTTTAGTATAAATGTAAATAAACTGAAGCAAAATCATGACAGAGAGCAAATTGATTTTGGCTTGAACCTATAAAGTAACAATTTTTTGTTCGATTCTATAAAATTTCCAATGAGAGAAATACATAATTCATAATTTAAGGAAACTTTGTTAAAATTTGATAGTTCTAGAGCGAAACTTGATCTCAACTTTGCATTTACATTCAAATCAGGAAGTGGCACTAACAGCGATGCGAGTTTGTAAGAATCATGAAGTAGCTCGATTAAATAGCTTAAATGTTGAAAGTTTAAAAACTTCCGTTAAACTGCCTTAAATAATTAAGCTCTATGGCAGGATTCTTTCCGATATAGGTCACAGCTGTGAATAGTAGTTGGATGTCATATTAAATCACGCCTTTAAACCAATATCGTATAATAGAAGAACAATATTGTTACTACGTTGCACATTATATACTGTGCTCTTTTATTTCTTACCGGCTTAAAATAATGTGTCGTGACAGCGTTTTATCTAACGATCTCTGCAATTTTCACGGTAAAATCTAATAGCTAATTCATCTCCACTTGCTGTGCGTTTATACTTGCTTCTACATATCTTAATTAATTGTAAATCTCACGTAACCTCCGTATATGTATTTACTAATGACCTTTACAAATTATTACGCAGCTGTACTGTTAAAAAGCACTGCACACATAACACTTTTAATAATATAATTGCGAGTTATGATGTGGTCACTCAGCTCTGCTCACATTGAGGTCAATGTCAGTGTTCCATGGCAGCAAAAACTTCAACGAACTTCTACGACGTTCTACCACGGTATGAGAAACATTACAAGCTATCGTAACATTTTAAAACATATTACATACTAAATCATCTTTTTGCGAATAATTAAAAATTAGATCTCGTGCGTTTAAGTAAGAATAAAACGTGGAGCATAAGGATTTAAGACAGTTTTTATATTAGTTTCTATATTAAAGATGTCATACATATCTCGTTTTTCGAAATCGTATTATAATTCAAATACCATTCAACACTTCAAACAATGTGTTTTAATAATGATTCTGTATTTTTTTCGTTTCTGTCTGTCACCTGTTTCATATCGAGTAAGTAAAATATTGTGCGATTGGGATAAAACAACTCAGAGTAGATCAAGAAAGTAATAGAAAAGTGTGGCTTACATTTTTGATACGTTGGCACGTTAATATAAACTACCTACTATCCTGTGATCTCCCTACCTCGCATCTACGGATCTACGCATCAGCATAAACTTCAACTATGGTTGCGATACGCGTGTCAAGAGGTATAAAAAGTAATATGTTATACTAATAACGCGTCAATCTCTTTTAGTTTTTCTCTCTCACAAAAACTTACCCCAATAGAGCAGATTCCTCGGCAGTGGCTGCTGTCGGCATCCTGTTTCTCTCCCTAAAACAAAATGGCGGCGAATAATCACACACGCCTAGCCCTAGCGGCACGTCGCGCCTCAAATCCCGTTACAAAATACGGATATTTTCACTAACGTAAAAGCTATTAGCACAATAAGCGAACAATAATGTCATATTTGTGTTAAGCTTTAGCAGCATTCTATTTTAGTTATTAAGAATCAGCTTCTCTTTATTCCGGAGTGCAATTTCCGGTATTTAGTGCACCGCCAATTTGAATATAAAATTTTTGTTTGAAATTATCATTTTTTTACCGGCAATTAAACCGGGTCGGACAACTTCATGCTCGAAAGGAATCAGGTTGAATTTCGAATTAGGATATCACTCCAATTAAATCAAAATTAATAGCCATGATTAATATCATATTTTCTTTTAAATATTATAACATATTAAACCTTTTAACAATTAAAACATACTTGATATACGTATTCGCAAATCCATAAAAGTTTTAACTTTTGTATTAATTTTTTATTTTTATAATATGTAATTTATCTGAGATTTGTAATTATGCATTAAGTAATATTTATATTCTATTTTCTATTCTTTTATATTTAATTTATTTATAAAAATATTTTATAGTTTAATAGGATAATCAATTGTTTTCAAATAAAAATAAATATACAAAAGTATATACACATATTTTATAATAATATTGAAATTTATTTATTCTTTTATACTACAAAATTTGTAAATGATATAAATATGTAAAAATTAAGCAATTACAATGTCAGTACACGATGAAAATGTTAATTAAAACTCTATTCCATTATTTCGAAGCTTTATTGCATACATGACATGACTATACCAATTCATGATGAGTAATAAAATTTGTAAATTGATTCGAATAATTGCAAACTTGTGAATTATTCGGAGAGAATTGTCCTCGGTCATTTAACGGCGAGAGAAGCCGGTTCTCCGGAACGCACTCGCTTCCGTTGCACGACGCGAAGCGATACGAACGCTCGCAGCTCGAGCGTTGCAAGGACAAAGGAAGACCACCGATCGCGTACATACATGTAATAGAGAGAGAGTGATAATAACAGTAACAACGATAAACCAAGCGATGATGATTACAGTGATTGCAGTCACGCGTGGACAAAAGGATGCGAGAAGCTTGTGCTGCCGGTGTATGCATGCTACGCTGAAAGCGTGAGGGAAATGAACAATTTTGTCAGGTGCCATGAACGTGACTTACCTTCGATTCTCTTGTCTTTTATACAAGTTGATTAATAACAGCATTAATCCCCAATCCTGAAATTTGTCCGTACTAGTCTACTAATTTATAAATGCAAAAACGGAAATTTGTCCGTACTAGTGTATTGATTTAAAAATGCAGAAACCATATCTAATTCTGTTTACATTGGCTATAAATGTACATACTTTTAAGTAAAATATTTCTAAATAAAATATCTTACGAAATGAAACATTTCTAGTCTTCAATTTTTTCAATTTCTTAAAATTTATTGAATCGATATGTTGGTTTCTAAATTTTTATCTCCACAAATAGATAGTTTTCTTCTTCTCTACTTTTTATGTGTTTTTTATTAAAAAATTTGTAAATGTGCATTTGAAAACGTAAACACTTGCGCAATTATTGATTTCTTAAGGAAAGATAAATCATGTGTAACAATATATGTTGCTAAAGCTGCCGGGCAATTTATATGCACATGCGTGTAAAAATTATGGAATTTCTTTGGCTTGTGTTATATCTCGAGTTATATTGGAATTGTTTTAGCTTTGAAACATGTTTAGTTTTGATAGAAATTCTTTAAGCATTATAAAGGCGATAAATCGTTATTAGTAATATTAAAGATGAATAAATTGCAAGCGTAACTACATGGCATTGACGAATAGTATTTTCTATTTTTTATGCAAACATATTTTTTGCGATTATTTCTGACGCAATTAATGTTTTTGTTGCTAAAGGAGAGAATATTTGTTGATAAATCTATAGTGTTTTCGTAAAAATTATTTAACAAAAGCAAACGTGCCTTTATTAATTATTGTGAATAAACGTCCAGATATTCGAGAATAAACGTATCACAGCGTGAAACTTTTGAAGAATACATGAAAAATGCGCAGATATGAAAAAAGTTATTATGAAGGTATATTTTTTGAAATGCGTTTCTAAAATGCATAAATGTATGTGTTTATATGTCACGAAAAGTCACAATTCCGAAAATAGAAGAAGAAAATTTTCTTCAAGTAGAAAATTACTTTGAGGAAAAATTGCCGGTCAACGTCCTGGAATAATGGAAATGGTGTGACCTTATTTTTCACACGAGTTACGATCCAAGTAACCCATATTTTGCGCGTTTGTAGAAGACGTTGAAGTCATATATCTTAAAATCGCTATTTGATAGTATTTTCGGATTCATGATATTTTAAGTATCTTTAACTTCTCTTCTCTTATTTATATTAAGTTTTTAGTACCATATGTATAACTTTTAATTTTATTACACAGTATACTATTATGTAAAATATTATTACTTTTGATAAAGCGTACATAAATAATACTCAATAATTCAGATTATTTTTTTTTTCATATCTCTGTAGTATTTGATCTAATACATCAATAAAGATATTTTCAGCTAGCCTGTAGCCGTGCAATAAAAGTTATAAAAACCGCATTAATAATATTATGATAAATCTCATGAAACTTGTTCGCTAAAGTAACTAACAATAAAAGCATTATCACTATAACCATGCTTCGATGTCTTCGACCTCGAAATGCTTGTCGCCCACAAGCTCTTTAACGACTCTATACTAACTGTTTCATCACTGATTCATCCGCTTTGTCTTTGAGTATTTCAGTATTCATTGTACATTATTTAAGCTATATAAAATTATTTTATATTGTTGAAAATAATTTTATAGCGTATAAATCATGATGTACTTCTTTAATTTATAAAATTTAGTAGCCTTTCTGCGAATAAAAATAACCTAATAGAAATAGATTAATTACAACACGTGCAATTTCAGTGCAAAAAAATGTGATTTTCTAAATAAAAGTTAACTTTATATATTTTATACTTACATAATACATAATTTGAATTACTATTTTATTTAAAAGAAATGTTAAATCAAACATTACTGATTATTACCATAATTTTTGCAAATGTCAATCAGTATGTACCAAATTTTGAACTATTATTTTTTTTTATTAGTTATGAAGAATTTATTTATTTCGTAATATCCAACATAATCCATTTTAATTCATAAATATAAAATAATTTTTAAGGGTAATTATAAAGAATAATAAAATTAATATAATAAAAATTATTTTTACCGGACTAAGGTTGATGATATAATAAAATAGTTTAATCAAATATTAAATTGGGAAATCAGCTTTTATTTCAAAAAGTATATAAAATATAAAAAAAAATATTTATATACATCTTATTTAAGGAATAAAAATTTTCGATTTTTTGTTTAAAAAGTGCGTTATAAATCATAAAATTATACATAGTCCTAAGAAATTGTATATAGGTATAGATGAAAATAACGTGAATAAATATGAGATATGGTTGCAATAAAAGTCATAATGAATTATCAATGCTTGCCAGAGCGACTAGATTCGTTTAGAGGTCGAGAAACAGGAAAATGATGTATTCACGACTGTACCTCTATGTGTCCACCTCGTATCCGGAAAATGTCTTTTAAAGCATTACCTTGAGACGATCGAGGCGGTTTCGCGACGATCCTCGATCAGCGGGTCCTTTTTTCGCGTCTCAGCCTTCGGTGAGGTGAAGCTAAAAGCCTTCTTCACGGATTCCAGAACGCTCTGGCTAGTAGTCTGTGTCTGATCGACGATGGTTGTGCTTTTGTAAACGTCTTCGCCCAGGTCGCCTAAGGACCTGTACGAAGCGCCAGTACCTGCCGGCATGGCGTGACCTTCTGTCGCCCCCTGTTTCGCTCGCGACGCCGTCTCTTAGCCGAGACGACCTAATTAATCGTCCTGCTGGTTGGAAATGATGGTTTCCAATGTCCAGGTAAGTACCCTCTCGGCGATGACTCGCCTCAAAGGCGCCAAGAGTTGAGACGATGCTGTTGCCGTTGATGATGATAGGCGTGCCCGAAGCCGATATTGCCAATATCGCACGTCAACAAGGCAAACGAACGGCAAAAGAACAAAAGAAAGAAAAAACAAAGGTAAGGAGATCTCGTGAATGCGTTCGCAGAGCAATTCGAGGCATCGGTGTCGTTCGATCATAAATTACTGAATTTCTTTAAAATTATCAAATTTTTCTAAAAAGTAATATTAAAGCAGCATTAAAAAGCAACTATAATATAGATAATTCTTGATTTTTTATTTCTTATTAATTAATCATTAGACATTTTATTAATAAATTATAAGAATTCAATGTTGATTTTGTAAAGTAGTTGCACGGTTTCAATAAATAAAAATACAAATTTGTTTTTTCTCTCATTTTTATAACAGTTATAGCGTTTATTACTTATAAGAGATAGTGAAACTTATCGAATTTAGGAAATAGACGAGTGATATTGAATACTTTTTCGTGACAGATATACAATTTTATTTTATTTCTTATTTTATTTCATATCACAGATTTGTGAACGTACGTAAAATCTTTCTAGCTTATTTTGGTAACCACGTGTAATTAATTGATTTTATGAATTTTATTGTGTGAAGCATTTAATTTCTCTTCTGTTGAAGTAAAATAAATTAAGTCGGCACAATATTTTAATATTCTGATTTCGATTGTTATACTGGTAACACTGAACAAACGTAATAAACTTTTATTAAGTATATGATTATAGAATTTGTATCGTTTTGTATTTCAAAAGAGGCTTTTCAATATTATTTTTGTTTGTATTGCTATTCGTACTAATTTTCATTATAAGCTAATTAATTTTTTCTAGTTGTCTTTTTACTTTTGCTCGTTCTCCCCCCTCCTCTCTCTCTCTCTCTCTCTCTCTCTCTTTCTCTCACTTACTTAATAAATTAATTTATTTCACTAGTATCTTTTTTCTATAATTATTTATTATTCTTACTCAACAAGATTTTCTAAACATATTTTACAGTAGCTGCATATAATATTGTGAAAAAATAATTAACTTGTGAATAAAGTGAGGGGAAAAAGACAGAAAGACACAGAAGGAAAGACGACAGAGTTGCATAATTTTATTAAATACTTTCTAGTACTGTAAATTTGCGAATTATACAAACTTTTTCCGCCGTGTATTTAATATAGTCTCAGTATGAACAGTTTTCTTTAGCTCCAATTTAAATTTGAAATCTAAATTGTGCAAGTATGTAAAAGAAAGATAAAAACATATTTCACTGAATTCTGTTGTTAGCTTGGACTTCCAGATATGAAATCGTGTTCTATTTACGAATGTGCATACAATAGCTCAAACAATTCTGCCATTCTCAATGAATAAACGAGCAACTTGCTATTGTTTCAGTATTCCGGTGTTCCATATTTTTGCGTTTACCAAATCAACGCAGATTTAATCTGCATTTATTATCACACATATTCCGATATATATATGCGACAATATAAATAAATGTTTATTTTAATTAATAAAGATGACAAAATTAAAAAAAAAATTTTAGTCCATATTTTAATATATATTTTTCCATCCAATTAAAATGTATTTTTAATAATAGCTTCAGAAAAGGACGTAAATTAGTTAACATATCTAAATAAATTTTGTTTTGAGGAGAAAAATGTTTCTATCTAGTAATTATTGTTAATTAATAACATAACAAGTAAAAAATATTTATGAGACTATATATCAAATTACGTTAGTTGAGAGATACCGATCAATTTTGAGTAATTAGAATATAAAAAGGTAGTGTGCAATTTTTGTTTTGTATGATAATTGTTCAATTTACATAATTTAAATTGAAAACGTTGTTACCGATGCCTCGTTCTCGCTAGGTTGTGAAGAATGAAATATACGTGTTATGGAATGATCGTCGACGTGCACAAAATCCATCGAGTTTGTTGTATGTCGAAAGAATCATGCATGGCGACATGCCAGTGGTGAAATATTTATTTATGCGTGTTTGTGAATACACTGTTGATAAACAAGATACGTGCAAACAAGTAACAGTGTCTTCTAGTTTAACTATCTTTAACAGCAAATCAAGCATGTGCAACATAATCAACAAATAAAATAAAAGTTTAAATACATATATTTGGTAGACTTTTTACCGAAATATATTAATTATTAATTTCATTTTGTGTGCGAGATTAACAAAAACATTCCCTTCACGATAAAATAGTTAAACATATTAATAAAAAATTTGCGCAATAAACAAACTGATGTATATTATAAATCAATTTGCAATTAATGATACTTCGTCGAGCCATCGATTAAGAAAAACACACATTTCCTATATTTCTCTATAACTTTTCATATTGATATGACATTGAGAATAATTGATAAACACGCCCAATTGATTGTACGTATAGATATCAGATCTTAAAATACGAGCGCAGCCGTTCATTGATATGATACACTTGTTTGAATCGTAAATGATCAGTTAATTTATGTTTGAAAGCTTTGTTATCGTTTTGCTTTAAATAAATAAAATTTTTTAATATACTCCAAACCGTAGATCAGTCGTTGATCATAAAATGGAGCCATAACTCGTTTCGTATTTTTTCAAAGAAACGTTAATTCTTTTAGTCAAGAAAAGAAATATGAATATTGTAACATTGATTTAACAACATGCAAGTGGTTTTTCCTGTCAATTAAAATTTCCGTCAGTCAAGAAAATTTATTCCGAGATGCGACGAAATTACATGTTGCGATCGTTATTACTGAACGTCAAGAATGATAACTGCGCACTAAAGCAAAGTACCCGTTCGAGCGTGAAAAAAGTGAAAGATCGTCTTATAATAAAATATCCCAAAAATTTTGTTATTTAAAATAAATAAATTATTGGAAAACTATCTGTTAAAATAGAACAAAAATCTATATAAATTAAAAGTTTAGGTATTTAATTGCATTGGTAATTATTTGAGTTGAAACAGGTCACCAATTTCAAATCTGTATGAGGCATAAACTAAATTAATTCGCAAGAAGTATAAAAGAAGAAAGGTAAAAGGTGAATGCTAAAATAAACCGCGAAAAGTATGAAAGAAAGGCGAGGGAAAGACTCTTCTATTTCAATTTATCCCACTCCAAGTCAAACGCGTGTCATTCTGGAGCCGAGCTCTTCAAATATCGATGATGCCAAGTGCAGCTGGATTCGGATCAGCTGCGGATTCGGCTTGCTTACGTCTTAACGCCTCGCGCTAGCGGACGGGAAATCGATCCGACCAGGACCTTACCAAGCAAAATATGTATGCATACCGCCATCGGGTGATCATGCGGTGATCACCAATTCGTGGATAGACTTCTGCGCGCGTGTTGTAACCGGGTCCCCGGAGAGTCGCGTATTGATTTTTCGCGTGGATACTCGCGTGTAACGTCGGGGTTAACCCCGTTTCTCGACATCTAATTTTTCGCCCGAGGCTAGCCGACTTGACGTCCACTGAATCGTGCGACTGATCTACGACATTAAGGATTTTAATAGCTGAATTACGGCGGACTTTAAATCATGATACTAGATTGTACTAGATTATTTTCCAAATAATCAAGTGTATTAGAATTACAAATTTTTCAAGTGTATCATTGATCTATGATTAATGACTGATCGAATAATTAAGAGTTGCAATCGTCGAGACTATGTATGGTCGATCGTTTGGTGTAAGACGTCGTTATTAACCAACTATGAATGGGAACATATAAAAAATATCCGTTACGGAAATTTATCAATGTCAGTTGGAATATTTTCTATATAATTAGTGTGAAATGTCGTAAATTAATTGAGTTTTATCCCTAATAGCACGTGAACAGAATCAATATATAATATATACTCTTAAAAACATACGATATGTTATACTAGTAATTCTGGTTTATTTTTAATAATACGATATTATATGCTGCTAGGGATATATATAATCATGTATCTTATTGAGTTTTGAGTTGAATATTTTTAGTAATTCCGGTATTGGTTTTGTTCACCAAGCCAATTTAAGAGAATTATTGTAGTAATTAAATTAGTTCAAGAAATGCATGTCTCTGAATACAAATTTTTTGTTTACATTTCAGTTTTTAAATTGAACTTATTAAATCTTTTGTTCTTTAAGCATACGTTAATTAACCAAATTACAATTAAATCGTCGATTTATTTTTCTCATTTATTAATCCAATGAACAACGTACAAAGTTTAATAGTGTCTATAAATTCTTATATATAAAAAGGAGAATTTCTACATCTATTCTAGCATCAAATTTTTTATACCAAAATTAATATTGCGTTATGCAATCATTCATAGCTGGTTTTAACGCATAACTTCAAAAATAAAAATTACTTTCTCGATTAGACGAGAAGTTTTATCACTATTGACAGTTTACGCTCATATCTCGAGATTATTTCTTCCGTTGTGCAACACAGCACATTGATCCTGCATGCTTCGGGCATCGTGGAAGCAGCTGCAAGCCGTTACGTCTGCGATCAGATAGCAGGTAAGAAAATTGTTGGACGCTGGTAAGAATTAGGATGTGATGGGTTTTGCTTGCTTCTTTTTTAAACAAGAAAAGATATATCAACTTTCTTACTGACTTAAAATTACTTGAGACTATTCGAAAATTCTACATGAAAAAATATTCATTCTTTTTTAATTCTTGACTTGGAACTCTTTATAAGACAGAATGTTATGAAACGAAGATCATTTAAAAATAACTAGCAGTAACTAATTAATTTTTTGCAGTTATTAAACTTGAGATTCAATACCAAGAATTGTTTTGTGAAAGTTATCGTTATGTAAGCATGCTCTGTAGATATTAAGTTCCTAGAAAGAGCAGATGGTGATTTTGCCCGCGTGTGTTGTTTACACGTCTCTTCCAAGTTTAATTAATTTGCAATTTCTACTATACTCTAAATATTTAAATTTTTTCAAATACAAGGAGAAAGAGGGAAAGGGAGAGAGAGAGAGAAAGAGAGAGAGAGAGAGAGAAAGAGAGAAAGAGAAAGAGAGAGAAAGACAGAATTGGTAGAAGACAAAGAAATAGGATCAACTTGTATGAGTCGCAGTACGTAACAGTATGCAAGTAGTACACTCAATCGAGAGTTAACAACTGTCACTGGCTGTTTTATTTTTTGCGACGTCTTTTCTAGGAACGATCGATTGTCCAGTGTAACCCCGTTTCTGGCCCCGATGAAACCGACTTGCCTAGGAGGCGACGCTACAAACGAGATCGTTTGCGCGCGATCGATCTAGCGCGCCAGGTTCGACCTTCGCAGCGCCGCATGACACAACGTCACCGACCGCGGTTCGCCGCTGCAACCTCCGTCTACGACAACGATGACGACGAGGTCCGCGTGTGAACTCGAGATACCGATGCGCGCGTGTGCAAGCAACTAACACTAACACGATTTCACGAACCCGCACATCGAACACACTCCATTCGAACTATACGGACGTAGCGCTGATCGATAGGTCGAAGCGGTCGAGATATTCCCGAAGGGATGGCAGACAAAGGGCAAGAGGGTATAGACAGGTGAGGAGGACACTCTCTGGGACTCACCTCTTCCTGCGTGAGTTCCGCTGCGGGGTCCGCGTATTGAAGAAGAGTTGCAGCTTTCGCGCTGTCTTTAGACGCTTAATATGAAAACCCCTTAATGGGTTCGTTTACGCTTCGATCGCGGTTAGGATCACCTTGTTTCAAGAGAAATGCGTTCTAATTGGAAGCAATCGCGTCTCGTACGGTTTACTAGCTGATCGCCTGTTCGATACGCGTTTTTTGATGTGACGTTACGGTACGTGCAAAGACGGAGCACCGTGACGAGACTGACGTTAAAGAGCGCACGGTGTGCCCAACGACGTCGTACGATTACTAAATGCCCGAGTGCAGAGCTCCTCCAACTACAAACTGGTCAATGGGAATGCGCGTTGCTCCATGCGCGGTATACTCTGGATCGAACCGGTTACGGACAGACTGCCGACATCTGGTCATGAAAAGGTACACCCGGCCTCTATCACCCGTTTTCAGAATTCCCGCTGCGCATGCGGAGACTGAAGGTGGCCTTCAAGATTCAGCCGGTCGATTATCGGATGAACGAGAGACTTCCCATAAAGAAGAATGTGCGAGCTTTTCCTTTCATCGGCACAGCAGAAAACCATGATATCAATTGTTGATATAATGACAATGCACTCCTGCCAGAAGATGGAATTGGCATTTTCTGTAATACTGCATATATCGGATGTTTTAATTTTCCCAAAGGATAAAATAAATATTCCATCGATAAAGTACAAAATATCTTTAAAATGTTTAAAAAAATTTTTTTATAAAATATTTTACAAAAATATTTTTGCATTGTTTCTATGTTTATCAGATCCTGTCAAAAAATATTTTTAAAAATATTTTATAAAGACTTTATACAAATAATATACTCAAATATAGTTATATTTGTAAAATCTTTTAGTTTTATTATTTTAAAAAATAAATTTGTAAAAAATTTTTAAAATATTTGGAAAAAATTTTGTAATATTTTTATAAAAGAAAAATTCATCATATCTTTTAAAAACATTATCAGAATACTTTTCAAAAGATGATATGCTAGACTTTCGGTGTCAATTAATGGCAGATTTTTGAGATTATTGTCAGACGAAGATCATAATAAATGCTTAAATTAAAATATAGTTTTTAAATATTTTATAAATTGATATTACAATAGTTTTTAAATTAAAACAATTTAAAATTGATCAATCAAACTCTCTAAAATTCCGCACTCAGATATAGCGCATTATATAGTAGTGAAGATATATTCAAAGTCAGTTAATATAAAGAAAGGAAAATTTTTGTTTGAGAAAGTTACACTTTTATTGTGCACTGTGGAATGCTTGAGCGTATGAATTTTATACAACTAGACAAGTCTACTTTAAACCAAATTGCAGGTTCGATATTTTAATATAATTAAGAATCTTCTCTTAAAAGAAATTTCATATATCTTCAATATAATATTTTTCTTTCTTCAAACCAATTCATGATATTTTTGTTAATATTAACAATAAAGAACTGTAATTACAATATAATACTAATATAGCATAAAGGCGTATAACATAACAAAGTGGTTGTGAGCAAACTATCTTTATTCCTTCTATTTTTTCTGACTACAGCGGCGTACATCTCCCCCGCGGCGTAAATACTGACTTTACCCTACTAACAATAAAATTAAGAACAAACAGGATTGTTTCTCGCTATACAACGAAAATCTCATCTTAGATCTTGTTTCAAGTAACGACATAATTATAGAAAAGCTTCATAAAAAAAGTTAATTGTAAATAATGTGCTTTTCAAAAATTTTGCGTGTGTAAAACTCAAATTTTTTGTTATTTTTTATGTATGTATTAAAATGTGGAATTTTGGGCTTTAGTAATAACCTTAGTTTCTTTTTGCTATAATTCAATTGTAGAAATTGACAGGCAATGTAAGAGGTATAATTTTAGCTCTACATTTCGATATGTTTATAAGTTAAATTGACAAATTCATATTAGGTAAATCATCGTAAAGAAATTAATTTATATTAATGGTATGGTTTTAAACTGCAAAAGAATTTGTAAGGCTTGTTTTTAATTTAATTTAATTATTTGATTGATTCGTAACTATGGCCTAATCAAAAATGAATTAATAAGTGTAAATATCTAACTTGAATTTTTGTCCGTATTGGATCGTTTTCCTCTTAAGTCGACACAGATTATTTTAATTTTTTGCAGTTATTTCGCACAACATATATTATTCACAGAAAGTCAATTAATTCTTAAGTATGTACTATCGCTCATTTTTTTCTAAAACTTTTGTCTGATTCTCATTTATCAATTGGCTTGAAAGAACCGAAGAGCTGTCTAAGCGACTGTTTCTCGTAATCGAGTCATGCAGAGTAGGAGAAGAATAGAACAACGAACCGGAAGTGCTCTCGAGAGAGTTTAAGAGGCGCTATGTTTTATGGAATTCACTCGGAGGCGAGCGAGAAAGATTAAATGCGAGATGGAGAAAGCTGTGATGATATCTCTACGGATGGAATCGGTGCTCCGGAATTGTGGAACGTGCGTTGAGAGGAACGGGGATTTAAAATCGCGAATCTCTCTATTATTTTCGTCTCTCTCGACACCTTGGAGTAAATGAGAATGTCTTCTACGTCCAATTCAGTGACTGGATAATCCATTTTATGGATTACTGTGGCGAGTCCGCTTTATTTATGTTCTGTTAAAAAAATTTTAAGACTCAATTAACATAGTATCGTGCGACAATTCGAAGACTAATGCATTGAATTTTAATTACAAAATTTATACTGCTTCTTATTGCAGGTACTGATACGTGTTGATTTGCCACAATGGCACAAGTTACCATGCATCATACTGTTCGAGAAGAAATACTATCGGTACGAATAGGAAGAAGGTGCAAAATATCCCGGAAAAGACTTGACGTATCTTTCCACATCCGTTTACGAATCCCACCCAATATGATGCACCATACTCGAACGCCCACCCTGAACTACCCCTCGTCCTCCCCCCTTTATTCCCAACCTTTAAACGTTACTGCTAAACTTCAGGATCTTCTCTCCATGGGGTGATATATATTTTCGCGAGTATATTCATCATAAAAATGTATATTTATGTATACTCCCGTCGCTTGGTTATACATACATATATTGTTACCGCACGTCACCCCCGCGGGTTCTCGTCGGACTTACCGCCGCGCGCCGCCCCGTATATACACGTTCGCAAAAGGTGCTTTATAATGCGCGCGGAACGTAGCGGACATATTTTCCCCGTCTATGTCCTCCTGGTATGTAGTATTCCTTCGCGACAGAAGGAGCCGGTCCTTTGTAAAAAAAAACTCGTCGAGGGCGGTATTTAGTCTGTCAACCACCATGACGAATCGCCGCAGGAAGGGCCAGCTTTAGAGCTATGTGAAATATTCCGTTATGCCCCTTTATAATATTTAGACGAAAAATATGTTTTACATCTCACATGCGAATTATATCCTTTACAATTTTTTTCTTTACTTACG